>NW_027137055.1:0-242429 GCF_040869045.1 Eurosta solidaginis | reverse complement strand
TGAAGAAGGGGCAAAAATACTTGGTACAAATGGTAATAAATTTCCACTTACCTTGGCCGGCGATTTCAAGATCAATTTCGCTGATAAAAAATCAGAGCGGTTGACAAGTTTTCTTTTTGAAAAATTCAATTGGAAAATAAATAATGATCCAAAAGAGTCCACAACAAAATATGGGACCACCATTGACGCGGTATTTTCAAGATATTTAGAGGATATCAAGTCTCCAACGTATGTTTCCTATTTCAGTTACCATAAACCTATAATTTCAATTATAAATATTCCTGAATAACCTATGTATGTACATATCTTGTAAGATAATAATAAAAATTTTTAACCAATATTAACTTCTCATTTATTCAATTAAAGTAAAAAATTTGTTTTCTTATCGGTTACCACGCTTAAAAAGTGTAACTTGAATTAATATCAAAGACAAAACTTTAATTAATATCAAAGAAAACAAAATGTTGCATAAATGTTATAATTGAGTAAGTTGATAATATGCAATAGCTTTACCGCGGCAGTCCCCGAGTGCCACACGTCCTTTTTTTTTTTTGTAATAAAACAGAGCTTAGAGAGAAAGAAACAAATCTGCAAAAAATTAAAAAGTTTTCGAGATCCTTCCTCGCAAGTTACGATTTTTTTATATTTTTACAAAAAAATGGAAAAAATCCGTATTGATTGTTCGTTATCTTTGAATCTGCAGGACCTAGCAAAAGTGTTGTATGCACAGTTTATTGCAAATTTTATTTCCTTTTAAAAGCTTTAAACCGTTTTGGAATTGCTCAATTCTTTCTTGAGATATGTATGATTAAGTGGACTAAATTTTTTTTTTTTTTGGAAAAAACCGTTAAAGTTAAAGTAAAGTTAAAGTTAAAGTTAAATTTAAAGTTAAAGTTAAAGTTAAAATTAAAGTTAAAGTTAAAGTTAAAGTTAAAGTTAAATTTAAAGTTAAAGTTAAAGTTAAAGTAAAGTAAAGTTAAAGTTAATGTTAAAGTTAAATTTAAAGTTAAACTAAAGTTAAAGTTAATGTTAAAGTTAAAGTTAAAATTAAAGTTAAAGTTAAATTTAAAGTTAAAGTTAAAGTTAAAGTTAAAGCTAAAGTTAGAGTTAAAGTTAAAGTTAAAGTTAAAGTTAAAGTTAAAGTTAAAGTGAAAGTAAAGTTAAAGTTAAAGTTAAAGTTAAAGGTAAAGTTAAAGTTGAAGTTAAAGTTAAAGTTAAAGTTAAAGTTAAAATTAAAGTTGAAGTTTTTTTTTTTTTTTTTTTTTGTGTTTCGTGGAAGGAGGAAATGCTTTATGCACTGACCGGGATATTTAAGCCTCACTGCGAGACTCTCCGAGTGTAGGACTCCCTTCTGCCATGAAGGCCTACCCACTAAAACCTAACCTCCCACGGCCCGCGCAAATCCCCGTACCTGGGACCGCGTTTAGCATTACTTCGGGTTTTAGCATTACTTCGGGTACGGGTGCGCGCTACGTGAGCTCTATGGCTACTCTCACGCTAATGGGCTAGGCATCCGTCTTCTCGTTTACTGGTAAGTATATGCCTCACATATGTGCTGACCGTATCCCATCTGTCTCTTCGACAGGTCATGTTATTAATGACACTGCCCGGGGATAGGTCGCCAAGTACCTCTTCTACCCTCCTTCGCTGATGGGAGAAGTGCCTGCATTCGAAGAAGGTGTGGCGTACATCGTCTATTTCCCCACAGTACAGACAGCTCGGGCTATCAACCTTACCCATTCTGTGTAGGTATTTGCGGAAGTAACCATGTCCCGTTAGAAACTGGGTCAGGTAAAAGTCTACCTCTCCGTGCGGTCGCTTCAACCATGGATCAAGTTCAGGGATTAGTTCCCTAGTCCACTTTCCTACGATGCTGTTGCTCACTGATCTTGCCAACGTCGGATCGATTCTTCTCGCGCCTGCATGGCAACAGCAGCTCTACTTGCTTGCGATCCGTTGTCATATATTGTTTTTCTTTCCTCAACGAGAAGATATATCGGTATGGTTCCCGCAACGACCAGGACAGCTTCAGCTGAGACCGTGCGGTAAGCCGAAGATATTCGCAGCGCCCCTCTGCGTTGGACCGAGGTGAGGGCGACTCGGTTCTTCCGGTATTTCATTGCGTCCGCCCAGATTTCTGCACCATATAAGAGTATAGAATCCGAGGCTGATGCAAGCAACTTCCTTGTGCATGGTTTTGGGCCACCTGTGTTTGCCATTAATCTACTCAACTGCGCTATTATGCGCGCAGCTCTTTCGCAGGTCCCTCGTATGTGATCCGAGAAGTTGAGTTTGCTGTCTAACCTCACTCCCAGATATTTCGCTGAAGCGAGTGTTTCTATTGGCTGGTCCCCAACCATCATGTTCCTGGTAGTGGGAATACGTCTCTTTGTGAGGATGACGATCTCCGTTTTGGCTGTTGCTAACTGGAGACCGTGCTCAGCCATCCACCTATTTACATTACGCATGACCTGGTTTAATTTTAGCTGTGCCAGCTCGCAGCTTGGTGCTGTTATCACAGCTGCCACATCGTCTGCAAATGCAACGAGGAAGGTGCTTTCTGGCATGTCTAACCGAAGAAGACTGTCGTAAGTTATATTCCAGAGATCGGGACCTAGTACCGAACCCTGGGCTGCTCCACCTGTTATTTTTACCTTTTTTTGACCGTGAGTACTTTCATATATTAGATACCTCTCTCTTAGGTAGTCCCTTAAAATTTCTAACAAATATTGCGGTACTTTGAAAGTGCTTTCTAGTGCCTCAAGCATGTCCTCCCACCTAGCTGAGTTAAAAGCGTTTTTGACGTCCAGCGTGACCAGCAACACTATAGGTCTTGCTCTGTGGCACGCTGTCTCGGCTTTCTTGACTGCGTCTATAACTTCTGCTATGGCATCCATTGTAGAGTGCCCCCTCCGAAAACCATGCTGTCTGGGCGACAGTCCTCCGGCGTCCTGTAACGCTCTGGTGAGGCGTTGCTTCAGGAGACTCTCCATCAATTTCCCTGCTGTGTCCAACATACATAGGGGACGGTAGGATGATGGAGAGTTGGGATCTCCTTTCCCTTTTGGAATGAGAACCAGTCGTGCTGTCTTCCATATGGTGGGGAAAATTCTTTCTTCGAGACATTTGTTGTACATGTGCAACATAAGTTCTGGGCAGTCGTTTGCAGCTAGTCTAATTGCCTCCGCGGGTATTCCGTCGGGCCCAGATGCTTTCCTAGGTTTCATAGTTCGCACGGCAGTTTTAAGCTCTTCTTCTTGGAATGGTTCCACGTTGCGATCTTCATGGGTAACGTACCCGCCCTCCCTAGGCAGTTGGGTGGGAAACAGGCCATCCACAATGTTCCTTATTTGGTTCTCGTCCATCAGCTGGTTTGGCGGACGGAACTTCTTCATTACTATCTTATATCCCTGCCCCCATGGGTCTCGATCCACTTCCTCGCAAAGCGCTTTCCAGCACTTAAGCTTGCTTTGCTTAATGGCAGCACTAAGAGCTTTCTTCGCTCCTTTGTACGCTTCCGACTTTTCTAGAGCCTCAGGCCTGCCGCGCGCGCGAGTTGCTAGCCTTCGCATCCTGTGGCATATTTTCCGCAGCTCCGCGATTTCGCTATTCCACCAGTATACCTGCTTTTTACCCCTCCACACTCCCCTCCGTGGCATAGAGAGGTTGCAAGCGTGGCGAAGACAGCTCATTGTCTTTTCAACCGTCTCTTCCGTCGGACTGGAGTTGTTGATTATCCGTCGGGCATCCCCCAGTACTGATGCGGAGAACGTGGCAGAGTCGACCTTGGATGCGTCCCATGCTTTTGTTCTGCGTGGCCCGTTCGGAATCTGCCTCTGACCGGGATCGTTTAGGTGGAAAGTGATGTAGTTGTGATCGCTGCCAGTCAGATCCTCTATGACTCTCCATCCAAAGTTGAAGTTAAAGTTAAAGTTAATGTTAAAGTTAAAGTTGAAGTTGAAGTTGAAGTTAAAGTTAAAGTTAAAGTTAAAATTAAAGTTAAAGTTAAAGTTAAAGTTAAAGTCAAAGTTAAAGTTAAGGTTAAAGTTAAAGTTGAAGTTAAATTTAAAGTTAAAGTTGAAGTTAAAGTTAAAGTTAAAGTTAAAGTTAAAGTTAAAGGTTAAATTAAAGTTAAAGTTAAAGTTAAAGTTAAATTAAAGTTAAAGTTAAAAATAAAGTTAAAGTTAAAGTTAAGGTTAAAGTTAAAGTTAAAGTTAAAGTTAAAGTTAAAGTTAAAGTTAAAGTTAAAGTTAAAGTTAAAGTTAAAGTTAAAGTTAAAGTTAAAGTTAAAGTTAAAGTTAAAGTTAAAGTTAAAGTTAAAGTTAAAGTTAAAGTTAAAGTTAAAGTTAAAGTTAAAATTAAAGTTAAAGTTAAAGTTAGAGTTGAAGTTTAAGTTAAAGTTAAAGTTGGAGTTAAAGTTAAAGTTAAAGTTAAAGTTAAAGTTAAAGTTAAAGTTAAAGTTAAAGTTAAAGTTAAAGTTAAAGTTGAAGTTAAAGTTAAAGTTAAAGTTAAAGTTGAAGTTAAATTTAAAGTTAAAGTTGAAGTTAAAGTTAAAGTTAAAGTTAAAGTTAAAGTTAAAGTTAAAGTTAAAGTCAAAGTCAAAGTTAAAGTTAAGGTTAAAATTAAAGTTAAAGTTAAAGTTAGAGTTGAAGTTTAAGTTAAAGTTAAAGTTGGAGTTAAAGTTAAAGTTAAAGTTAAAGTTAAAATGAAAGTTAAAGTTAAAGTTACAGTTAAAGTTAAAGTTAAAGTTGAAGTTAAAGTTAAAGTTAAAGTTAAAGTTAAAGTTAAAGTTAAAGTTAAAGTTAAAGTTAAAGTTAAAGTTAAAGTTAAAGTTAAAGTTAAAGTTAAAGTTAAAGTTAAAGTTGAAGTTAAAGTTAAAGTTAAAGTTAAAGTTAAAGTTAAAGTCAAAGTCAAAGTTAAAGTTAAGGTTAAAGTTAAAGTTGAAGTTAAATTTAAAGTTAAAGTTGAAGTTAAAGTTAAAGTTAAAGTTAAAATTAAAGTTGAAGTTAAAGTTAAAGTTAATGTTAAAGTTAAAGTTGAAGTTGAAGTTAAAGTTAAAGTTAAAATTAAAGTTAAAGTTAAAGTTAAAGTCAAAGTTAAAGTTAAGGTTAAAGTTAAAGTTGAAGTTAAATTTAAAGTTAAAGTTGAAGTTAAAGTTAAAGTTAAAGTTAAAGTTAAAGTTAAAGGTTAAATTAAAGTTAAAGTTAAAGTTAAAGTTAAAGTTAAATTAAAGTTAAAGTTAAAAATAAAGTTAAAATTAAAGTTAAGGTTAAAGTTAAAGTTAAAGTTAAAGTTAAAGTTAAAGTTAAAGTTAAAGTTAAAGTTAAAGTTAAAGTTAAAGTTAAAGTTAAAGTTAAAGTTAAAGTTAAAGTTAAAGTTAAAGTTAAAGTTAAAGTTAAAGTTAAAATTAAAGTTAAAGTTAAAGTTAGAGTTGAAGTTTAAGTTAAAGTTAAAGTTGGAGTTAAAGTTAAAGTTAAAGTTAAAGTTAAAGTTAAAGTTAAAGTTAAAGTTAAAGTTAAAGTTAAAGTTAAAGTTAAAGTTAAAGTTGAAGTTAAAGTTAAAGTTAAAGTTAAAGTTGAAGTTAAATTTAAAGTTAAAGTTGAAGTTAAAGTTAAAGTTAAAGTTAAAGTTAAAGGTTAAATTAAAGTTAAAGTTAAAGTTAAAGTTAAATTAAAGTTAAAGTTAAAAATAAAGTTAAAGTTAAAGTTAAGGTTAAAGTTAAAGTTAAAGTTAAAGTTAAAGTTAAAGTTAAAGTTAAAGTTAAAGTTAAAGTTAAAGTTAAAGTTAAAGTTAAAGTTAAAGTTAAAGTTAAAGTTAAAGTTAAAGTTAAAGTTAAAGTTAAAGTTAAAGTTAAAGTTAAAATTAAAGTTAAAGTTAAAGTTAAAGTTAAAGCTAAAGTTAAAGTTAAAGTTAAAATTAAAGCTAAAGTTAAAGTTAAAGTTAAATTAAAGTTAAAGTTAAAAATAAAGTTAAAGTTAAAGTTAAGGTTAAAGTTAAAGTTAAAGTAAAAGTTAAAGTTAAAGTTAAAGTTAAAGTTAAAGTTAAAGTTAAAGTAAAAGTTGAAGTTAAAGTTAAAGTTAATGTTAAAGTTAAAGTTGAAGTTGAAGTTAAAGTTAAAGTTAAAATTAAAGTTAAAGTTAAAGTTAAAGTTAAAGTTAAAGTTAAAGTTAAAGTTAAAGTCAAAGTCAAAGTCAAAGTTAAAGTTAAGGTTAAAGTTAAAGTTGAAGTTAAATTTAAAGTTAAAGTTGAAGTTAAAGTTAAAGTTAAAGTTAAAGTTAAAGTTAAAGTTAAAGTTAAGGTTAAAGTTAAAGTTAAAGTTAAATTTAAAGTTAAAGTTACAGTTAAAGTTAAAGTTAAAGTTAAGGTTAAAGTTAAAGTTAAAGTTGAAGTTAAAGTTACAGTTAAAGTTAGAGTTAAAGTTAAAGTTAAAGTTAAAGTTAAGGTTAAAGTTAAAGTTAAATTTAAAGTTAAAGTTACAGTTAAAGTTAAAGTTAAAGTTAAAGTTGAAGTTAAAGTTACAGTTAAAGTTAGAGTTAAAGTTAAAGTTAAAGTTAAAGTTAAGGTTAAAGTTAAAGTTAAATTTAAAGTTAAAGTTACAGTTAAAGTTAAAGTTAAAATTAAAGTTAAAGTTAAAGTTAAAGTCAAAGTCAAAGTCAAAGTTAAAGTTAAAGTTAAGGTTAAAGTTAAAGTTGAAGTTAAATTTAAAGTTAAAGTTGAAGTTAAAGTTAAAGTTAAAGTTAAAGTTAAAGTTAAAGTTAAAGTTAAAGTTAAAGTTAAAGTTAAAGTTAAAATTAAAGTTGAAGTTAAAGTTAAAGTTAATGTTAAAGTTAAAGTTGAAGTTGAAGTTAAAGTTAAAGTTAAAGTTAAAGTTAAAGTTAAAGTTAAAGTTAAAGTTAAAGTTAAAGTTAAAGTTAAAGTTAAAGTTAAAGTTAAAGTTAAATTCAAAGTCAAAGTCAAAGTTAAAGTTAAGGTTAAAGTTAAAGTTGAAGTTAAATTTAAAGTTAAAGTTGAAGTTAAAGTTAAAGTTAAAGTTAAAGTTAAAGTTAAAATTAAAGTTAAAGTTAAAGTTAAAGTTAAATTAAAGTTAAAGTTAAAGTTAAAAATAAAGTTAAAGTTAAAGTTAAGGTTAAAGTTAAAGTTAAAGTTAAAGTTAAAGTTAAAGTTAAAGTTAAAGTTAAAGTTAAAGTTAAAATTAAAGTTAAAGTTAAAGTTAGAGTTGAAGTTAAAGTTAAAGTTAAAGTTAAAGTTAAAGTTAAAGTTAAAGCTAAAGTTAAAGTTAAAGTTAAAATTAAAGCTAAAGTTAAAGTTAAAGTTAAATTAAAGTTAAAGTTAAAAATAAAGTTAAAGTTAAAGTTAAGGTTAAAGTTAAAGTTAAAGTAAAAGTTAAAGTTAAAGTTAAAGTTAAAGTTAAAGTTAAAGTAAAAGTTGAAGTTAAAGTTAAAGTTAATGTTAAAGTTAAAGTTGAAGTTGAAGTTAAAGTTAAAGTTAAAATTAAAGTTAAAGTTAAAGTTAAAGTTAAAGTTAAAGTTAAAGTCAAAGTCAAAGTCAAAGTTAAAGTTAAGGTTAAAGTTAAAGTTGAAGTTAAATTTAAAGTTAAAGTTGAAGTTAAAGTTAAAGTTAAAGTTAAAGTTAAAGTTAAAGTTAAGGTTAAAGTTAAAGTTAAAGTTAAATTTAAAGTTAAAGTTACAGTTAAAGTTAAAGTTAAAGTTAAGGTTAAAGTTAAAGTTAAAGTTGAAGTTAAAGTTACAGTTAAAGTTAGAGTTAAAGTTAAAGTTAAAGTTAAAGTTAAGGTTAAAGTTAAAGTTAAATTTAAAGTTAAAGTTACAGTTAAAGTTAAAGTTAAAGTTAAAGTTGAAGTTAAAGTTACAGTTAAAGTTAGAGTTAAAGTTAAAGTTAAAGTTAAAGTTAAGGTTAAAGTTAAAGTTAAATTTAAAGTTAAAGTTACAGTTAAAGTTAAAGTTAAAATTAAAGTTAAAGTTAAAGTTAAAGTCAAAGTCAAAGTCAAAGTTAAAGTTAAAGTTAAGGTTAAAGTTAAAGTTGAAGTTAAATTTAAAGTTAAAGTTGAAGTTAAAGTTAAAGTTAAAGTTAAAGTTAAAGTTAAAGTTAAAGTTAAAGTTAAAATTAAAGTTGAAGTTAAAGTTAAAGTTAATGTTAAAGTTAAAGTTGAAGTTGAAGTTAAAGTTAAAGTTAAAGTTAAAGTTAAAGTTAAAGTTAAAGTTAAAGTTAAAGTTAAAGTTAAAGTTAAAGTTAAAGTTAAAGTTAAGGTTAAAGTTAAAGTTAAAGTTAAATTTAAAGTTAAAGTTACAGTTAAAGTTAAAGTTAAAGTTAAGGTTAAAGTTAAAGTTAAAGTTGAAGTTAAAGTTACAGTTAAAGTTAGAGTTAAAGTTAAAGTTAAAGTTAAAGTTAAGGTTAAAGTTAAAGTTAAATTTAAAGTTAAAGTTACAGTTAAAGTTAAAGTTAAAGTTAAAGTTGAAGTTAAAGTTACAGTTAAAGTTAGAGTTAAAGTTAAAGTTAAAGTTAAGGTTAAAGTTAAAGTTAAATTTAAAGTTAAAGTTACAGTTAAAGTTAAAGTTAAAATTAAAGTTAAAGTTAAAGTTAAAGTCAAAGTCAAAGTCAAAGTTAAAGTTAAAGTTAAGGTTAAAGTTAAAGTTGAAGTTAAATTTAAAGTTAAAGTTGAAGTTAAAGTTAAAGTTAAAGTTAAAGTTAAAGTTAAAGTTAAAGTTAAAGTTAAAATTAAAGTTGAAGTTAAAGTTAAAGTTAATGTTAAAGTTAAAGTTGAAGTTGAAGTTAAAGTTAAAGTTAAAGTTAAAGTTAAAGTTAAAGTTAAAGTTAAAGTTAAAGTTAAAGTTAAAGTTAAAGTTAAAGTTAAATTCAAAGTCAAAGTCAAAGTTAAAGTTAAGGTTAAAGTTAAAGTTGAAGTTAAATTTAAAGTTAAAGTTGAAGTTAAAGTTAAAGTTAAAGTTAAAGTTAAAGTTAAAGTTAAAGTTAAAATTAAAGTTAAAGTTAAAGTTAAAGTTAAATTAAAGTTAAAGTTAAAGTTAAAAATAAAGTTAAAGTTAAAGTTAAGGTTAAAGTTAAAGTTAAAGTTAAAGTTAAAGTTAAAGTTAAAGTTAAAGTTAAAGTTAAAGTTAAAGTTAAAATTAAAGTTAAAGTTAAAGTTAGAGTTGAAGTTAAAGTTAAAGTTAAAGTTAAAGTTAAAGTTAAAGCTAAAGTTAAAGTTAAAGTTAAAATTAAAGCTAAAGTTAAAGTTAAAGTTAAATTAAAGTTAAAGTTAAAAATAAAGTTAAAGTTAAAGTTAAGGTTAAAGTTAAAGTTAAAGTAAAAGTTAAAGTTAAAGTTAAAGTTAAAGTTAAAGTTAAAGTTAAAGTAAAAGTTGAAGTTAAAGTTAAAGTTAATGTTAAAGTTAAAGTTGAAGTTGAAGTTAAAGTTAAAGTTAAAATTAAAGTTAAAGTTAAAGTTAAAGTTAAAGTTAAAGTTAAAGTCAAAGTCAAAGTCAAAGTTAAAGTTAAGGTTAAAGTTAAAGTTGAAGTTAAATTTAAAGTTAAAGTTGAAGTTAAAGTTAAAGTTAAAGTTAAAGTTAAAGTTAAAGTTAAGGTTAAAGTTAAAGTTAAAGTTAAATTTAAAGTTAAAGTTACAGTTAAAGTTAAAGTTAAAGTTAAGGTTAAAGTTAAAGTTAAAGTTGAAGTTAAAGTTACAGTTAAAGTTAGAGTTAAAGTTAAAGTTAAAGTTAAAGTTAAGGTTAAAGTTAAAGTTAAATTTAAAGTTAAAGTTACAGTTAAAGTTAAAGTTAAAGTTAAAGTTGAAGTTAAAGTTACAGTTAAAGTTAGAGTTAAAGTTAAAGTTAAAGTTAAAGTTAAGGTTAAAGTTAAAGTTAAATTTAAAGTTAAAGTTACAGTTAAAGTTAAAGTTAAAATTAAAGTTAAAGTTAAAGTTAAAGTCAAAGTCAAAGTCAAAGTTAAAGTTAAAGTTAAGGTTAAAGTTGAAGTTAAATTTAAAGTTAAAGTTGAAGTTAAAGTTAAAGTTAAAGTTAAAGTTAAAGTTAAAGTTAAAGTTAAAATTAAAGTTGAAGTTAAAGTTAAAGTTAATGTTAAAGTTAAAGTTGAAGTTGAAGTTAAAGTTAAAGTTAAAGTTAAAGTTAAAGTTAAAGTTAAAGTTAAAGTTAAAGTTAAAGTTAAAGTTAAAGTTAAAGTTAAAGTTAAAGTTAAATTCAAAGTCAAAGTCAAAGTTAAAGTTAAGGTTAAAGTTAAAGTTGAAGTTAAATTTAAAGTTAAAGTTGAAGTTAAAGTTAAAGTTAAAGTTAAAGTTAAAGTTAAAGTTAAAGTTAAAATTAAAGTTAAAGTTAAAGTTAAAGTTAAATTAAAGTTAAAGTTAAAGTTAAAAATAAAGTTAAAGTTAAAGTTAAGGTTAAAGTTAAAGTTAAAGTTAAAGTTAAAGTTAAAGTTAAAGTTAAAGTTAAAGTTAAAGTTAAAGTTAAAGTTAAAGTTAAAGTTAAAGTTAAAGTTAAAGTTAAAATTAAAGTTAAAGTTAAAGTTAGAGTTGAAGTTTAAGTTAAAGTTAAAGTTAAAGTTGAAGTTAAAGTTAAAGTTAAAGTTAAAGTTAAAGTTAAAGTTAAAGTTAAAGTTAAAGTTAAAGTTAAAGTTAAAGTTAAAGTTAAAGTTAAAGTTAAAGTTAAAGTTAAAGTTAAAGTTAAAGTTAAAGTTAAAGTTGAAGTTAAAGTTAAAGTTAAAGTTAAAGTTAAAGTTAAAGTTAAAGTTAAAGTTAAAATTAAAGTTAAAGTTAAAGTTAAAGTTAAATTAAAGTTAAAGTTAAAAATAAAGTTAAAGTTAAAGTTAAGGTTAAAGTTAAAGTTAAAGTTAAGGTTAAAGTTAAAGTTTAAGTAAAACTTAAAGTTAAAGTTAAAGTTAAAGTTAAAGTTAAAGTTAAAGTTAAAGTAAAAGTTGAAGTTAAAGTTAAAGTTAATGTTAAAGTTAAAGTTGAAGTTGAAGTTAAAGTTAAAGTTAAAATTAAAGTTAAAGTTAAAGTTAAAGTTAAAGTTAAAATTAAAGTTAAAGTTAAAGTTAAAGTTAAAGTTAAAGTTAAAGTTAAAGTTAAAGTTAAAGTTAAATTAAAGTTAAAAATAAAGTTAAAGTTAAAGTTAAAGTTAAAGTTAAAGTTAAAGTTAAAGTTAAAGTTAAAGTTGAAGTTAAAGTTAAAGTTAAAGTTAAAGTTAAAGATAAAGTTAAAGTTAAAGTTAAAGCTAAAGTTAAAGTTAAAGTTAAAATTAAAGTTAAAGTTAAATTTAAAGTTAAAGTTGCAGTTAAAGTTAAAGTTAAAGTTAAAGTTGAAGTTAAAGTTAAAGTTAAAGTTAAAGTTAAAGTTAAAGTAAAAGTTAAAGTTAAAGTTAAAGCTAAAGTTAAAGTTAAAGTTAAAGTTAAAATTAAAGTTAAAGTTAAAGTTAAAGTTGAAGTTAAAGTTAAAGTTAAAGTTAAAGTTAAAGTTAAAGTTAAAGTTAAAGTTAAAGTTAAAGTTAAAGTTAAAGTTAAAGTTAAAGTTAAAGTTAAAGTTAAAGTTAAAGTAAAAGTTAAAGTAAAAGTTAAAGTTAAAGTTAAAGTTAAAGTTAAAGTTAAAGTTAAAGTTAAAGTTAAAGTTAAAGTTAAAGTTAAAGTTAAAGTTAAAGTTAAAGTTAAAGTCAAAGTTAAAGTTGAAGTTAAAGTTAAAGTTAAAGTTAAAGTTAAAGTTAAAGTTAAAGTTAAAGTTAAAGTTAAAGTTAAAGTTAAAGTTAAAGTTAAAGTTAAAGTTAAAGTTAAAGTTAAAGTTAAAGTTAAAGTTAAAGTTAAAGTGAATGTTAAAGTTAAAGCGAAAGTTAAAGTTAAAAATAAAGTTAAAGTTAAAGTTACAGTTAAAGTTAAAGTTAAAGTTAAAGTTAAAGTTAAAGTTAAAGTTAAAGTTAAAGTTAAAGTTAAAGTTAAAGTTAAAGTTAAAGTTGAAGTTAAAGTTAAAGTTAAAGTTAAAGTTAAAGTTAAAGTTGAAGTTAAAATTAAAGTTAAAGTTAAAGTTAAAGTTAAAGTTAAAGTTAAAGTTAAAGTTAAAGTTGAAGTTAAAGTTAAAGCTAAAGTTAAAGTTAAAGTTAAAGTTAAAGTTAAAGTTAAAGTTAAAGTTAAAGTTAAAGTTAAAGTTAAAGTTAAAGTTAAAGTTAAAGTTAAAGTGAATGTTAAAGTTAAAGCGAAAGTTAAAGTTAAAAATAAAGTTAAAGTTAAAGTTAAAGTTACAGTTAAAGTTAAAGTTAAAGTTAAAGTTAAAGTTAAAGTTGAAGTTAAAATTAAAGTTAAAGTTAAAGTTAAAGTTAAAGTTAAAGTTAAAGTTAAAGTTAAAGTTAAAATTAAAGTTAAAGTTAAAGTTAAAGTTAAATTAAAGTTAAGGTTAAAAATAAAGTTAAAGTTAAAGTTAAGGTTAAAGTTAAAGTTAAAGTTAAAGTTAAAGTAAAAGTTAAAGTTAAAGTTAAAGTTAAAGTTAAAGTTAAAGTTAAAGTTAAAGTTAAAGTTAAAGTTAAAGTTAAAGTTAAAGTTAAAGTTAAAGTTAAAGATAAAGTTAAAGTTAAAGTAAAAGTTGAAGTTAAAGTTAAAGTTAATGTTAAAGTTAAAGTTGAAGTTGAAGTTAAAGTTAAAGTTAAAATTAAAGTTAAAGTTAAAGTTAAAGTCAAAGTCAAAGTCAAAGTTAAAGTTAAAGTTAAGGTTAAAGTTAAAGTTAAATTTAAAGTTAAAGTTGAAGTTACAGTTAAAGTTAAAGTTAAAGTTAAAGTTAAAGTTAAAGTTAAAGTTAAAGTTAAAGTTAAAGTTAAAGTTAAAGTTAAAGTTAAAGTTAAAGTTAAAGTTAAAGTTAAAATTAAAGTTAAAGTTAAAGTTAAAGTTAAAGTTAAATTAAAGTTAAGTTAAAAATAAAGTTAAAGTTAAAGTTAAGGTTAAAGTTATAGTTAAAGTTAAAGTTAAAGTTAAAATTAAAGTTAAAGTTAAAGTTAAAGTCAAAGTCAAAGTTAAAGTTAAGGTTAAAGTTAAAGTTGAAGTTAAAGTCAAAGTCAAAGTTAAAAATAAAGTTAAAGTTAAAGTTGAAGTTAAAGTTAAAGTTAAAGTTAAAGTTAAAATTAAAGTTAAAGTTAAAGTTAAAGTTAAAGTCAAAGTCAAAGTCAAAGTTAAAGTTAAGGTTAAAGTTAAAGTTGAAGTTAAATTTAAAGTTAAAGTTGAAGTTAAAGTTAAAGTTAAAGTTAAAGTTAAAGTTAAAGTTAAAATTAAAGTTAAAGTTAAAGTTAAAGTTAAAGTCAAAGTCAAAGTCAAAGTTAAAGTTAAGGTTAAAGTTAAAGTTGAAGTTAAATTTAAAGTTAAAGTTGAAGTTAAAGTTAAAGTTAAAGTTAAAGTTAAAATTAAAGTTGAAGTTAAAGTTAAAGTTAATGTTAAAGTTAAAGTTGAAGTTGAAGTTAAAGTTAAAGTTAAAATTAAAGTTAAAGTTAAAGTTAAAGTTAAAGTTAAAGTTAAAGTCAAAGTCAAAGTCAAAGTCAAAGTTAAAGTTAAGGTTAAAGTTAAAGTTGAAGTTAAATTTAAAGTTAAAGTTGAAGTTAAAGTTAAAGTTAAAGTTAAAGTTAAAGTTAAAGTTAAAGTTAAAGTTAAAGTTAAAGTTAAAGTTAAAATTAAAGTTAAAGTTAAAGTTAAAGTTAAATTAAAGTTAAAGTTAAAAATAAAGTTAAAGTTAAAGTTAAAGTTAAGGTTAAAGTTAAAGTTAAAGTTAAAGTTAAAGTTAAAATTAAAGTTAAAGTTAGGGTTGAAGTTTAAGTTAAAGTTAAAGTTAAAGTTAAAGTTAAAGTTAAAGTTAAAGTTAAAGTTAAAGTTAAAGTTAAAGTTAAAGTTAAAGTTAAAGTTAAAGTTAAAGTTAAAGTTAAAGTTAAAGTTGAAGTTAAAGTTAAAGTTAAAGTTAAAGTTAAAGTTGAAGTTAAAGTTAAAGTTAAAGTTAAAATTAAAGTTAAAGTTAAAGTTAAAGCTAAAGTTAAAGTTAAAGTTAAAGTTAAAATTAAAGCTAAAGTTAAAGTTAAAGTTAAATTAAAGTTAAAGTTAAAAATAAAGTTAAAGTTAAAGTTAAGGTTAAAGTTAAAGTTAAAGTTAAAGTTAAAGTTAAAGTTAACGTTAAAGTTAAAGTTAAAGTTAAAGTTAAAGTTAAAGTTGTAGTTAAAGTTAAAGTTAATGTTAAAGTTAAAGTTGAAGTTGAAGTTAAAGTTAAAGTTAAAATTAAAGTTAAAGTTAAAGTTAAAGTTAAAGTTAAAGTTAAAGTTAAAGTCAAAGTTAAGGTTAAAGTTAAAGTTAAATTTAAAGTTAAAGTTACAGTTAAAGTTAAAGTTAAAGTTGAAGTTAAAGTTACAGTTAAAGTTAGAGTTAAAGTTAAAGTTAAAGTTAAAGTTAAAGTTAAAGTTAAGGTTAAAGTTAAAGTTAAATTTAAAGTTAAAGTTACAGTTAAAGTTAAAGTTAAAATTAAAGTTAAAGTTAAAGTTAAAGTCAAAGTCAAAGTCAAAGTTAAAGTTAAAGTTAAGGTTAAAGTTAAAGTTGAAGTTAAATTTAAAGTTAAAGTTGAAGTTAAAGTTAAAGTTAAAGTTAAAGTTAAAGTTAAAGTTAAAGTTAAAGTTAAAGTTAAAGTTGAAGTTAAAGTTAAAGTTAAGGTTAAAGTTAAAGTTGAAGTTAAATTTAAAGTTAAAGTTGAAGTTAAAGTTAAAGTTAAAGTTAAAGTTAAAGTTAAAGTTAAAGTTAAAGTTAAAGTTAAAGTTAAAGTTAAAGTTAAAGTTAAAGTTAAAGTTAAAGTTAAAGTTAAAGTTAAAGTTAAAGTTAAAGTTAAAGTTAAGGTTAAAGTTAAAGTTAAAGTTAAATTTAAAGTTAAAGTTACAGTTAAAGTTAAAGTTAAAGTTAAGGTTAAAGTTAAAGTTAAAGTTGAAGTTAAAGTTACAGTTAAAGTTAGAGTTAAAGTTAAAGTTAAAGTTAAAGTTAAAGTTAAGGTTAAAGTTAAAGTTAAATTTAAAGTTAAAGTTACAGTTAAAGTTAAAGTTAAAGTTGAAGTTAAAGTTACAGTTAAAGTTAGAGTTAAAGTTAAAGTTAAAGTTAAAGTTAAGGTTAAAGTTAAAGTTAAATTTAAAGTTAAAGTTACAGTTAAAGTTAAAGTTAAAATTTAAGTTAAAGTTAAAGTTAAAGTTAAAGTCAAAGTCAAAGTCAAAGTTAAAGTTAAAGTTAAGGTTAAAGTTAAAGTTGAAGTTAAATTTAAAGTTAAAGTTGAAGTTAAAGTTAAAGTTAAAGTTAAAATTAAAGTTGAAGTTAAAGTTAAAGTTAATGTTAAAGTTAAAGTTGAAGTTGAAGTTAAAGTTAAAGTTAAAATTAAAGTTAAAGTTAAAGTTAAAGTTAAAGTTAAAGTTAAAGTTAAAGTTAAAGTTAAAGTTAAAGTTAAAGTTAAAGTTAAAGTTAAAGTCAAAGTCAAAGTCAAAGTTAAAGTTAAGGTTAAAGTTAAAGTTGAAGTTAAATTTATAGTTAAAGTTGAAGTTAAAGTTAAAGTTAAAGTTAAAGTTAAAGTTAAAGTTAAAGTTAAAGTTAAAGTTAAAATTAAAGTTAAAGTTAAAGTTAAAGTTAAATTAAAGTTAAAGTTAAAGTTAAAAATAAAGTTAAAGTTAAAGTTAAGGTTAAAGTTAAAGTTAAAGTTAAAGTTAAAGTTAAAGTTAAAGTTAAAGTTAAAGTTAAAGTTAAAGTTAAAGTTAAAGTTAAAGTTAAAATTAAAGTTAAAGTTAAAGTTAGAGTTGAAGTTTAAGTTAAAGTTAAAGTTAAAGTTGAAGTTAAAGTTAAAGTTAAAGTTAAAGTTAAAGTTAAAGTTAAAGTTAAAGTTAAAGTTAAAGTTAAAGTTAAAGTTAAAGTTAAAGTTAAAGTTAAAGTTAAAGTTAAAGTTAAAGTTAAAGTTAAAGTTAAAGTTAAAGTTAAAGTTAAAGTTAAAGTTAAAGTTAAAGTTAAAGTTAAAGTTAAAGTTAAAGTTAAAGTTAAAGTTAAAGTTAAAGTTGAAGTTAAAGTTAAAGTTAAAGTTAAAGTTAAAGTTAAAGTTAAAGTTAAAGTTAAAGTTAAAGTTAAAGTTAAAGTTAAAGTTAAAGTTAAAGTTAAAGCTAAAGTTAAAGTTAAAGTTAAAGTTAAAATTAAAGCTAAAGTTAAAGTTAAAGTTAAATTAAAGTTAAAGTTCAAAATAAAGTTAAAGTTAAAGTTAAGGTTAAAGTTAAAGTTAAAGTTAAAGTTAAAGCTAAAGTTAAAGTTAAAGTTAAAGTTAAAGTTAAAGTTAAAGTTAAAGTTAAAGTTAAAGTTAAAGTTAAAGTTAAAGTTAAAGTTAAAGTTAAAGTTAAAGTAAAAGTTGAAGTTAAAGTTAAAGTTAATGTTAAAGTTAAAGTTGAAGTTGAAGTTAAAGTTAAAGTTAAAGTTAAAATTAAAGTTAAAGTTAAAGTTAAAGTTAAAGTCAAAGTCAAAGTCAAAGTTAAAGTTAAGGTTAAAGTTAAAGTTGAAGTTAAATTTAAAGTTAAAGTTGAAGTTAAAGTTAAAGTTAAAGTTAAAGTTAAAGTTAAAGTTGAAGTTAAAGTTAAAGTTAAAGTTAAAGTTAAAGTTAAAGTTAAAGCTAAAGTTAAAGTTAAAGTTAAAGTTAAAGTTAAAATTAAAGTTAAGTTAAAGTTAAAGTTAAATTAAAGTTAAAGTTAAAAATAAAGTTAAAGTTAAAGTTAAAGTTAAGGTTAAAGTTAAAGTTAAAGTTAAAGTTAAAGTTAAAGTTAAAGTTAAAGTTAAAGTTAAAGTTAAAGTTAAAGTTAAAGTTAAAGTCAAAGTCAAAGTCAAAGTTAAAGTTAAGGTTAAAGTTAAAGTTGAAGTTAAATTTAAAGTTAAAGTTGAAGTTAAAGTTAAAGTTAAAGTTAAAGTTAAAGTTAAAGTTAAAGTTAAAATTAAAGTTAAAGTTAAAGTCAAAGTCAAAGTCAAAGTTAAGGTTAAAGTTAAAGTTGAAGTTAAATTTAAAGTTAAAGTTGAAGTTAAAGTTAAAGTTAAAGTTAAAGTTAAAATTAAAGTTGAAGTTAAAGTTAAAGTTAATGTTAAAGTTAAAGTTGAAGTTAAAGTTAAAGTTAAAATTAAAGTTAAAGTTAAAGTTAAAGTTAAAGTTAAAGTCAAAGTCAAAGTCAAAGTTAAAGTTAAGGTTATAGTTAAAATTGAAGTTAAATTTAAAGTTAAAGTTAAATTTAAAGTTAAAGTTGCAGTTAAAGTTAAAGTTAAAGTTAAAGTTAAAGTTAAAGTTAAAGTTAAAGTTAAAGCTAAAGTTAAAGTTAAAGTTAAAATTAAAGCTAAAGTTAAAGTTAAATTAAAGTTAAAGTTAAAAATAAAGTTAAAGTTAAAGTTAAGGTTAAAGTTAAAGTTAAAGTTAAAGTTAAAGTTAAAGTTAAAGTCAAAGTCAAAGTCAAAGTTAAAGTTAAGGTTAAAGTTAAAGTTGAAGTTAAATTTAAAGTTAAAGTTGAAGTTAAAGTTAAAGTTAAAGTTAAAGTTAAAATTAAAGTTAAAGTTAAAGTTAAAGTTAAAGTCAAAGTCAAAGTCAAAGTTAAAGTTAAAGTTAAGGTTAAAGTTAAAGTTGAAGTTAAATTTAAAGTTAAAGTTGAAGTTAAAGTTAAAATTAAAGCTAAAGTTAAAGTTAAAGTTAAATTAAAGTTAAAGTTAAAAACAAAGTTAAAGTTAAAGTTAAGGTTAAAGTTAAAGTTAAAGTTAAAGTTAAAGTTAAAGTTAAAGTTAAAGTTAAAGTTAAAGTTAAAGTTAAAGTTAAAGTTAAAGTTAAAGTTAAAGTAAAAGTTGAAGTTAAAGTTAAAGTTAATGTTAAAGTTAAAGTTGAAGTTGAAGTTAAAGTTAAAGTTAAAGTTAAAGTTAAAGTTAAAGTTAAAGTTAAAGTTAAAGTTAAAGTTAAAGTTAAAGTTAAAGTTAAAGTTAAAGTTAAAGTTAAAGTTAAAGTTAAATTAAAGTTAAGTTAAAAATAAAGTTAAAGTTAAAGTTAAGGTTAAAGTTATAGTTAAAGTTAAAGTTAAAGTTAAAATTAAAGTTAAAGTTAAAGTTAAAGTCAAAGTCAAAGTTAAAGTTAAGGTTAAAGTTAAAGTTGAAGTTAAAGTCAAAGTCAAAGTTAAAAATAAAGTTAAAGTTAAAGTTGAAGTTAAAGTTAAAGTTAAAGTTAAAGTTAAAGTTAAAGTTAAAGTTAAAGTTAAAATTAAAGTTAAAGTTAAAGTTAAAGTTAAAGTCAAAGTCAAAGTCAAAGTTAAAGTTAAGGTTAAAGTTAAAGTTGAAGTTAAATTTAAAGTTAAAGTTGAAGTTAAAGTTAAAGTTAAAGTTAAAGTTAAAGTTAAAGTTAAAATTAAAGTTAAAGTTAAAGTTAAAGTTAAAGTTAAAGTTAAAGTCAAAGTCAAAGTCAAAGTTAAAGTTAAGGTTAAAGTTAAAGTTGAAGTTAAATTTAAAGTTAAAGTTGAAGTTAAAGTTAAAGTTAAAGTTAAAGTTAAAATTAAAGTTGAAGTTAAAGTTAAAGTTAATGTTAAAGTTGAAGTTGAAGTTAAAGTTAAAGTTAAAATTAAAGTTAAAGTTAAAGTTAAAGTTAAAGTTAAAGTTAAAGTTAAAGTCAAAGTCAAAGTCAAAGTTAAAGTTAAGGTTAAAGTTAAAGTTGAAGTTAAATTTAAAGTTAAAGTTGAAGTTAAAGTTAAAGTTAAAGTTAAAGTTAAAGTTAAAGTTAAAGTTAAAGTTAAAGTTAAAGTTAAAGTTAAAGTTAAAGTTAAAATTAAAGTTAAAGTTAAAGTTAAAGTTAAATTAAAGTTAAAGTTAAAAATAAAGTTAAAGTTAAAGTTAAAGTTAAAGTTAAAGTTAAAGTTAAAGTTAAAGTTAAAGTTAAAGTTAAAGTTAAAGTTAAAATTAAAGTTAAAGTTAAAGTTAGGGTTGAAGTTTAAGTTAAAGTTAAAGTTAAAGTTAAAGTTAAAGTTAAAGTTAAAGTTAAAGTTAAAGTTAAAGTTAAAGTTAAAGTTAAAGTTAAAGTTGAAGTTAAAGTTAAAGTTAAAGTTAAAGTTAAAGTTGAAGTTAAAGTTAAAGTTAAAGTTAAAATTAAAGTTAAAGTTAAAGTTAAAGTTAAAGTTAAAGTTAAAGTTAAAGCTAAAGTTAAAGTTAAAGTTAAAGTTAAAATTAAAGCTAAAGTTAAAGTTAAATTAAAGTTAAAGTTAAAAATAAAGTTAAAGTTAAAGTTAAAGTTAAAGTTAAAGTTAAAGTTAAAGTTAAAGTTAAAGTTAAAGTTAAAGTTAAAGTTAAAGTTAAAGTTAAAGTTAAAGTTAAAGTTAAAGTTAAAGTTAAAGTTAAGGTTAAAGTTAAAGTTAAAGTTAAATTTAAAGTTAAAGTTACAGTTAAAGTTAAAGTTAAAGTTAAGGTTAAAGTTAAAGTTAAAGTTGAAGTTAAAGTTACAGTTAAAGTTAGAGTTAAAGTTAAAGTTAAAGTTAAAGTTAAAGTTAAAGTTAAAGTTAAGGTTAAAGTTAAAGTTAAATTTAAAGTTAAAGTTACAGTTAAAGTTAAAGTTAAAGTTAAAGTTGAAGTTAAAGTTACAGTTAAAGTTAGAGTTAAAGTTAAAGTTAAAGTTAAAGTTAAAGTTAAAGTTAAAGTTAAGGTTAAAGTTAAAGTTAAATTTAAAGTTAAAGTTACAGTTAAAGTTAAAGTTAAAATTAAAGTTAAAGTTAAAGTTAAACTTAAAGTCAAAGTCAAAGTCAAAGTTAAAGTTAAAGTTAAGGTTAAAGTTAAAGTTGAAGTTAAATTTAAAGTTAAAGTTGAAGTTAAAGTTAAAGTTAAAGTTAAAGTTAAAGTTAAAGTTAAAGTTAAAATTAAAGTTGAAGTTAAAGTTAAAGTTAATGTTAAAGTTAAAGTTGAAGTTGAAGTTAAAGTTAAAGTTAAAATTAAAGTTAAAGTTAAAGTTAAAGTTAAAGTTAAAGTTAAAGTTAAAGTCAAAGTCAAAGTCAAAGTTAAAGTTAAGGTTAAAGTTAAAGTTGAAGTTAAATTTAAAGTTAAAGTTGAAGTTAAAGTTAAAGTTAAAGTTAAAATTAAAGTTAAAATTAAAGTTAAAGTTAAAGTTAAAGTTAAATTAAAGTTAAAGTTAAAGTTAAAAATAAAGTTAAAGTTAAAGTTAAGGTTAAAGTTAAAGTTAAAGTTAAAGTTAAAGTTAAAGTTAAAGTTAAAGTTAAAATTAAAGTTAAAGTTAAAGTTAGAGTTGAAGTTTAAGTTAAAGTTAAAGTTAAAGTTGAAGTTAAAGTTAAAGTTAAAGTTAAAGTTAAAGTTAAAGTTAAAGTTAAAGTTAAAGTTAAAGTTAAAGTTAAAGTTAAAGTTAAAGTTAAAGTTAAAGTTAAAGTTAAAGTTAAAGTTAAAGTTAAAGTTAAAGTTAAAGTTGAAGTTAAAGTTAAAGTTAAAGTTAAAGTTAAAGTTAAAGTTAAAGTTGAAGTTAAAGTTAAAGTTAAAGTTAAAGTTAAAGTTAAAGTTAAAGTTAAAGTTAAAGTTAAAGTTAAAGTTAAAGTTAAAGTTAAAGTTAAAGTTAAAGTTAAAGTTAAAGTTAAAGTTAAAGTTAAAGTTAAAGTTAAAGTTAAAGTTAAAGCTAAAGTTAAAGTTAAATTTAAAGTTAAAATTAAAGCTAAAATTAAAGTTAAAGTTAAATTAAAGTTAAAGTTCAAAATAAAGTTAAAGTTAAAGTTAAGGTTAAAGTTAAAGTTAAAGTTAAAGTTAAAGTTAAAGTTAAAGTTAAAGTTAAAGTTAAAGTTAAAGTTAAAGTAAAAGTTGAAGTTAAAGTTAAAGTTAATGTTAAAGTTAAAGTTGAAGTTGAAGTTAAAGTTAAAGTTAAAATTAAAGTTAAAGTTAAAGTTAAAGTTAAAGTTAAAGTTAAAGTTAAAGTCAAAGTCAAAGTCAAAGTTAAAGTTAAGGTTAAAGTTAAAGTTGAAGTTAAATTTAAAGTTAAAGTTGAAGTTAAAGTTAAAGTTAAAGTTAAAGTTGAAGTTAAAGTTAAAGTTAAAGTTAAAGTTAAAGTTAAAGTTAAATTTAAAGTTAAAGTTAAAGTTAAAGTTAAAGTTAAAGTTAAAGTTAAAGTTAAAGTTAAAGTTAAAGTTAAAGTTAAAGTTAAAGTTAAAGTTAAAGTTAAAGTTAAAGCTAAAGTTAAAGTTAAAGTTAAAGTTAAAGTTAAAATTAAAGCTAAAGTTAAAGTTAAAGTTAAAGTTAAAGTTAAAGTTAAATTAAAGTTAAAGTTAAAAATAAAGTTAAAGTTAAAGTTAAGGTTAAAGTTAAAGTTAAAGTTAAAGTTAAAGTCAAAGTCAAACTCAAAGTTAAAGTTAAGGTTAAAGTTAAAGTTGAAGTTAAATTTAAAGTTAAAGTTGAAGTTAAAGTTAAAGTTATAGTTAAAGTTAAAGTTAAAGTTAAAGTTAAAGTTAAAGTTAAAATTAAAGTTAAAATTAAAGTTAAAGTTAAAGTCAAAGTCAAAGTCAAAGTTAAAGTTAAGGTTAAAGTTAAAGTTGAAGTTAAATTTAAAGTTAAAGTTGAAGTTAAAGTTAAAGTTAAAGTTAAAGTTAAAATTAAAGTTGAAGTTAAAGTTAAAGTTAATGTTAAAGTTAAAGTTAAAGTTAAAGTTAAAGTTAAAATTAAAGTTAAAGTTAAAGTTAAAGTTAAAGTTAAAGTTAAAGTCAAAGTCAAAGTCAAAGTTAAAGTTAAGGTTAAAGTTAAAGTTGAAGTTAAATTTAAAGTTAAAGTTAAATTTAAAGTTAAAGTTGCAGTTAAAGTTAAAGTTAAAGTTAAAGTTAAAGCTAAAGTTAAAGTTAAAGTTAAAATTAAAGCTAAAGTTAAAGTTAAAGTTAAATTAAAGTTAAAGTTAAAAATAAAGTTAAAGTTAAAGTTAAGGTTAAAGTTAAAGTTAAAGTTAAAGTTAAAGTCAAAGTCAAAGTCAAAGTTAAAGTTAAGGTTAAAGTTAAAGTTGAAGTTAAATTTAAAGTTAAAGTTAAAGTTAAAGTTAAAGTCAAAGTCAAAGTCAAAGTTGAAGTTAAAGTTAAAGTTAAAGTTAAAGTTAAAATTAAAGTTAAAGTTAAAGTTAAAGTCAAAGTCAAAGTCAAAGTTAAAGTTAAAGTTAAGGTTAAAGTTAAAGTTGAAGTTAAATTTAAAGTTAAAGTTGAAGTTAAAGTTAAAGTTAAAGTTAAAGTTAAAGTAAAAGTTAAAGTTAAAGTTAAAGTCAAAGTTAAAAGTTAAAGTTAAAGTTAAAATTAAAGTTAAAGTTAAAGTTAAATTAAAGTTAAAGTTAAAGTTAAAAATAAAGTTAAAGTTAAAGTTAAGGTTAAAGTTAAAGTTAAAGTTAAAGTTAAAGTTAAAGTTAAAGTAAAAGTTAAAGTTAAAGTTAAAGTTAAAGTTAAAGTAAAAGTTAAAGTTAAAGTTAAAGTTAATGTTAAAGTTAAAGTTGAAGTTGAAGTTAAAGTTAAAGTTAAAATTAAAGTTAAAGTTAAAGTTAATTTTAAAGTTAAAGTTAAAGTTAAATTAAAGTTAAAAATAAAGTTAAAGTTAAAGTTAAAGTTGAAGTTAAAGTTAAAGTTAAAGTTAAAGTTAAAGTTAAAGTTGAAGTTAAAGTTAAGGTTAAAGTTAAAGTTAAAGTTAAAGTTAAAGTAAAAGTTAAAGTTAAAGTTAAAGTTAAAGTTAAAGTAAAAGTTGAAGTTAAAGTTAAAGTTAATGTTAAAGTTAAAGTTGAAGTTGAAGTTAAAGTTAAAGTTAAAATTAAAGTTAAAGTTAAAGTTAAAATTAAAGTTAAAGTTAAAGTTAAATTAAAGTTAAAAATAAAGTTAAAGTTAAAGTTAAAGTTAAAGTTAAAGTTAAAGTTAAAGTTAAAGTAAAAGTTAAAGTTAAAGTTAAAGTTAAAGTTAAAGTTAAAGTCAAAGTTAAAATTAAAGTTGAAGTTAAAGTTAAAGTTAAAGTTAAAGTTAAAGTTAAAGTTAAGGTTAAAGTTAAAGTTAAAGTTAAAGTGAATGTTAAAGTTAAAGCGAAAGTTAAATTTAAAAATAAAGTTAAAGTTAAAGTTAAAATGAAAATTAAAGTTAAAGTTACAGTTAAAGTTAAAGTTAAAGTTAAAGTTAAAGTTAAAGTTAAAGTTAAAGTTAAAGTTAAAGTTAAAGTTAAAGTTAAAGTTAAAGTTAAAGTTAAAGTTAAAGTTGAAGTTAAAGTTAAAGTTAAAGTTAAAGTTAAAGTTAAAGTTAAAGTTAAAGTTGAAGTTAAAATTAAAGTTAAAGTTAAAGTTAAAGTTAAAGTTAAAGTTAAAGTTGAAGTTAAAGTTAAAGCTAAAGTTAAAGTTAAAGTTAAAGTTAAAGTTAAAGTTAAAGTTAAAATTAAAGTTAAAGTTAAAGTTAAATTAAAGTTAAAGTTAAAAATAAAGTTAAAGTTAAAGTTAAGGTTAAAGTTAAAGTTAAAGTTAAAGTTAAAGTTAAAGTAAAAGTTAAAGTTAAAGTTAAAGTTAAAATTAAAGTTAAAGTTAAAGTTAAAGTTAAAGTTAAAGTTAAAGTTAAAGTTAAAGTTAAAGTTAAAGTTAAAGTTAAAGTTAAAGTTAAAGTTAAAGTTAAAGTTAAAGTTAAAGTTAAAGTTAAAGTTAAAGTTAAAGTTAAAGTTAAAGTTAAAGTTAAAGTTAAAGTTAAAGTTAAAGTTAAAGTAAAAGTTGAAGTTAAAGTTAAAGTTAATGTTAAAGTTAAAGTTGAAGTTGAAGTTGAAGTTGAAGTTAAAGTTAAAGTTAAAATTAAAGTTAAAGTTAAAGTTAAAGTCAAAGTCAAAGTCAAAGTTAAAGTTAAAGTTAAGGTTAAAGTTAAAGTTGAAGTTAAATTTAAAGTTAAAGTTGAAGTTAAAGTTAAAGTTAAAGTTAAAGTTAAAGTTAAAGTTAAAGTTAAAGTTAAAGTTAAAGTTAAAGTTAAAGTTAAAGTTAAAGTTAAAGTTAAATTAAAGTTAAGTTAAAAATAAAGTTAAAGTTAAAGTTAAGGTTAAAGTTAAAGTTAAAGTTAAAGTTAAAGTTAAAGTTAAAGTTAAAGTTAAAGTTAAAATTAAAGTTAAAGTTAAAGTTAAAGTCAAAGTTAAGGTTAAAGTTAAAGTTAAAGTTAAAGTTAAAGTTAAAGTTAAAGTTAAAGTTAAAGTTAAAGTTATAGTTACAGTTAAAGTTAAACTTAAAGGTAAAGTTATATTTAAAGTTAAAAATAAAGTTAAAGTTAAGGTTAAAGTTAAAGTTGAAGTTAAAGTTAAAGTTAAAGTTAAAGTTAAAGTTAAAGTTAAAGTTAAAGTTAAAGTTAAAGTTAAAGTTAAAGTTAAAGTTAAAGTTAAAGTTAAAGTTAAAGTTAAAGTTAAAGTTAAAATTAAAGTTAAAGTTAAAGTTAAAGTCAAAGTCAAAGTCAAAGTTAAAGTTAAGGTTAAAGTTAAAGTTGAAGTTAAAGTTAAATTTAAAGTTAAAGTTGAAGTTAAAGTTAAAGTTAAAGTTAAAGTTAAAGTTAAAGTTAAAGTTAAAGTTAAAATTAAAGTTAAAGTTAAAGTTAAAGTTAAAGTCAAAGTCAAAGTCAAAGTTAAAGTTAAGGTTAAAGTTAAAGTTGAAGTTAAATTTAAAGTTAAAGTTGAAGTTAAAGTTAAAGTTAAAGTTAAAATTAAAGTTGAAGTTAAAGTTAAAGTTAATGTTAAAGTTAAAGTTGAAGTTGAAGTTGAAGTTAAAGTTAAAGTTAAAATTAAAGTTAAAGTTAAAGTTAAAGTCAAAGTCAAAGTCAAAGTTAAAGTTAAGGTTAAAGTTAAAGTTGAAGTTAAATTTAAAGTTAAAGTTGAAGTTAAAGTTAAAGTTAAAGTTAAAGTTAAAGTTAAAGTTAAAATTAAAGTTAAAGTTAAAGTTAAAGTTAAAGTTAAAGTTAAATTAAAGTTAAAGTTAAAAATAAAGTTAAAGTTAAAGTTAAGGTTAAAGTTAAAGTTAAAGTTAAAGTTAAAGTTAAAGTTAAAGTTAAAGTTAAAGTTAAAATTAAAGTTAAAGTTAAAGTTAGAGTTGAAGTTTAAGTTAAAGTTAAAGTTAAAGTTGAAGTTAAAGTTAAAGTTAAAGTTAAAGTTAAAGTTAAAGTTAAAGTTAAAGTTAAAGTTAAAGTTAAAGTTAAAGTTAAAGTTAAAGTTAAAGTTGAAGTTAAAGTTAAAGTTAAAGTTAAAGTTGAAGTTAAAGTTAAAGTTAAAGTTAAAGTTAAAATTAAAGTTAAAGTTAAAGTTAAAGTTAAAGTTAAAGTTAAAGTTAAAGTTAAAGTTAAAGTTAAAGTTAAAGCTAAAGTTAAAGTTAAAGTTAAAATTAAAGCTAAAGTTAAAGTTAAATTAAAGTTAAAGTTAAAAATAAAGTTAAAGTTAAAGTTAAGGTTAAAGTTAAAGTTAAAGTTAAAGTTAAAGTTAAAGTTAAAGTTAAAGTTAAAGTAAAAGTTGAAGTTAAAGTTAAAGTTAATGTTAAAGTTAAAGTTGAAGTTGAAGTTAAAGTTAAAGTTAAAATTAAAGTTAAAGTTAAAGTTAAAGTCAAAGTTAAAGTTAAGATTAAAGTTAAAGTTGAAGTTAAATTTAAAGTTAAAGTTGAAGTTAAAGTTAAAGTTAAAGTTAAAGTTAAAGTTAAAGTTAAAGTTAAAGTTAAAGTTAAAGTTAAAGTTAAGGTTAAAGTTAAAGTTAAAGTTAAATTTAAAGTTAAAGTTACAGTTAAAGTTAAAGTTAAAGTTAAGGTTAAAGTTAAAGTTAAAGTTAAAGTTGAAGTTAAAGTTACAGTTAAAGTTAGAGTTAAAGTTAAAGTTAAAGTTAAAGTTAAAGTTAAAGTTAAAGTTAAAGTTAAAGCTAAAGTTAAAGTTAAAGTTAAAGTTAAAGTTAAGGTTAAAGTTAAAGTTAAAGTTGAAGTTAAATTTAAAGTTAAAGTTGAAGTTGAAGTTAAAGTTAAAGTTTAAGTTAAAGTTAAAGTTAAAGTTAAAGTTAAAGTTATAGTTACAGTTAAAGTTAAACTTAAAGGTAAAGTTATATTTAAAGTTAAAAATAAAGTTAAAGTTAAGGTTAAAGTTAAAGTTAAAGTTAAAGTTAAAGTTAAAGTTAAAGTTAAAGTTAAAGTTAAAGTTAAAGTTAAAGTTAAAGTTAAAGTTAAAGTTAAAGTCAAAGTTAAAGTTAAAGTTAAAGTGAATGTTAAAGTTAAAGCGAAAGTTAAAGTTAAAAATAAAGTTAAAGTTAAAGTTAAAATGAAAGTTAAATTTAAAGTTAAAGTTGAAGTTGAAGTTAAAATTAAAGTTAAAGTTAAAGTTAAAGTTAAAGTTAAAGTTAAAGTTAAAGTTATAGTTACAGTTAAAGTTAAACTTAAAGTTAAAGTTATATTTAAAGTTAAAAATAAAGTTAAAGTTAAGGTTAAAGTTAAAGTTAAAGTTAAAGTTAAAGTTAAAGTTAAAGTTAAAGTTAAAGTTAAAGTTAAAGTTAAAGTTAAAGTTAAAGTTAAAGTTAAGGTTAAAGTTAAAGTTAAAGTTGAAGTTAAATTTAAAGTTAAAGTTGAAGTTGAAGTTAAAGTTAAAGTTAAAGTTAAAGTTAAAGTTAAAGTTAAAGTTAAAGTTAAAGTTAAAGTTAAAGTTAAAGTTATAGTTACAGTTAAAGTTAAACTTAAAGTTAAAGTTATATTTAAAGTTAAAAATAAAGTTAAAGTTAAGGTTAAAGTTAAAGTTAAAGTTAAAGTTAAAGTTAAAGTTAAAGTTAAAGTTAAAGTTAAAGTTAAAGTTAAAGTTAAAGTTAAAGTTAAAGTTAAAGTTAAAGTTAAAGTAAAAGTTGAAGTTAAAGTTAAAGTTAATGTTAAAGTTAAAGTTGAAGTTGAAGTTAAAGTTAAAGTTAAAGTTAAAATTAAAGTTAAAGTTAAAGTTAAAGTTAAAGTCAAAGTCAAAGTCAAAGTTAAAGTTAAGGTTAAAGTTAAAGTTGAAGTTAAATTTAAAGTTAAAGTTGAAGTTAAAGTTAAAGTTAAAGTTAAAGTTAAAGTTAAATTTAAAATTAAAGTTGAAGTTGAAGTTAAAGTTAAAGTTAAAGTTAAAGTTAAAGTTAAAGTTAAAGTTAAAGTTAAAGTTAAAGTTAAAGTTATAGTTACAGTTAAAGTTAAACTTAAAGTTAAAGTTATATTTAAAGTTAAAAATAAAGTTAAAGTTAAGGTTAAAGTTAAAGTTAAAGTTAAAGTTAAAGTTAAAGTTACAGCTAAAGTTAAAGTTAAAGTTAAAGTTAAAGTCAAAGTCAAAGTCAAAGTTAAAGTTAAAGTTAAAGTAAAAGTAAAAGTTAAAGTTAAAGTTAAAGTTAAAGTTAAAGTTAAAGTTAAAGTTAAAGTTAAAGTTAAAGTGAAAGTTAAAGTTAAAGTTAAAGTTAAAGTTAAAGTTAAAGTTAAAGTAAAAGTTAAAGTTAAAGTTAAAGTTAAAGTTAAAGTTAAAGTTAAAGTTAAAGTTAAAGTTAAAGTTAAAGTTAAAGTTAAAGTTAAAGTTAAAGTTAAAGTTAAAGTTAAAGTTAAAGTTAAAGTTAAAGTTAAAGTTAAAGTTAAAGTTAAAGTTAAAGTTAAAGTTAAAGTTAAAGTTAAAGTTAAAGTTAAAGTTAAAGTTAAAGTTAAAGTTAAAGTTAAAGTTAAAGTTAAAGTTAAAGTTAAAGTTAAAGTTAAAGTTAAAGTTAAAGTTAAAGTTAAAGTTAAAGTTAAAGTTAAAGTTGAAGTTAAAGTTAAAGTTAAAGTTAAAATTAAAGTTAAAGTTAAAGTAGAAGTTAAAGTTATAGTTAAAGTTAAAGTTAAAGTTACAGCTAAAGTTAAAGTTAAAGTTAAAGTCAAAGTCAAAGTCAAAGTTAAAGTTAAAGTTAAAGTTAAAATTAAAGTTAAAGTTAAAGTTAAAGTTAAAGTGAAAGTTAAAGTTAAAGTTAAAGTTAAAGTTAAAGTGAAAGTTAAAGTTAAAGTTAAAGTTAAAGTTAAAGCGAAAGTTAAAGTTAAAGTGAAAGTTAAAGTTAAAGTTAAAGTTAAAGTTAAAGTTAAAGTTAAAGTTAAAGTTGAAGTTAAAGTTAAAGTTAAAGTTAAAATTAAAGTTAAAGTTAAAGTAGAAGTTAAAGTTATAGTTAAAGTTAAAGTTAAATTTAAAGTTAAAGTTAAAGTTAAAGTTAAAGTTAAAGTTAAAGTTAAAGTTAAAGTTAAAGTTAAAGTTAAAGTTAAAGTTAAAGTTAAAGCTAAAGCTAAAGTTAAAGTTAAAGTTAAAGTGAAAGTTGAAGTTAAATTTAAAGTTGAAGTTAAAGTTCAAGTTAAGGTTAAAGTTAAAGTTAAAGTTAAAGTTAAAGTTAAATTAAAGTTGAAGTTAAAGTTAAAGTTAAAGTTAAAGTTAAAGTAAAAGTTAAAGTTAAAGTTAAAGTTAAAGTTAAAGTTAAAGTTAAAGTTAAAGTTAAAGTTAAAGTTAAAGTTAAAGTTAAAGTTAAAGTCAAAGTTAAAGTTAAAGTTAAGGTTAAAGTTAAAGTTAAATTTAAAGTTAAAGTTACAGCTAAAGTTAAAGTTAAAGTTAAAGTCAAAGTCAAAGTCAAAGTTAAAGTTAAAGTTAAAGTAAAAGTAAAAGTTAAAGTTAAAATTAAAGTTAAAGTTAAAGTTAAAGTTGAAGTTAAAGTTAAAGTTAAAGTTAAAGTGAAAGTTAAAGTTAAAGTTAAAGTTAAAGTTAAAGTTAAAGTTAAAGTTAAAGTTAAAGTTAAAGTTGAAGTTAAAGTTAAAGTTAAAGTTAAAGTTAAAGTGAAAGTTAAAGTTAAAGTTAAAGTTAAAGTTAAAGTTAAAGTTAAAGTTAAAGTTAAAGTTAAAGTTAAAGTTAAAGTTAAAGTTAAAGTTAAAGTTAAAGTTAAAGTTAAAGTTAAAGTTAAAGTTAAAGTTAAAGTTGAAGTTAAAGTTAAAGTTAAAGTTAAAGTTAAAGTTAAAGTTAAAGTTAAAGTTAAAGTTAAAGTTAAAGTTAAAGTTAAAGTTAAAGTTAAAGTTAAAGTTAAAGTTAAAGTTAAAGTTAAAGTTAAAGTTAAAGTTAAAGTTAAAGTTGAAGTTAAAGTTAAAGTTAAAGTTAAAATTAAAGTTAAAGTTAAAGTAGAAGTTAAAGTTATAGTTAAAGTTAAAGTTAAAGTTAAAGTTACAGCTAAAGTTAAAGTTAAAGTTAAAGTTAAAGTCAAAGTCAAAGTCAAAGTTGAATTTAAAGTTAAAGTAAAAGTTAAAGTTAAAGTTAAAGTTAAAGTTAAAGTTAAAGTTAAAGTTAAAGCGAAAGTTAAAGTTAAAGTGAAAGTTAAAGTTAAAGTCAAAGTCAAAGTCAAAGTTAAAGTTAAAGTGAAAGTTAAAGTTAAAGTTAAAGTTAAAGCTAAAGTTAAAGTTAAAGTTAAAGTGAAAGTTAAAGTTAAAGTTAAAGTTAAAGCTAAAGCTAAAGTTAAAGTTAAAGTGAAAGTTGAAGTTAAATTTAAAGTTGAAGTTAAAGTTCAAGTTAAGGTTAAAGTTAAAGTTAAAATTAAAGTTAAATTAAAGTTGAAGTTAAAGTTAAAGTTAAAGTTAAAGTTAAAGTTAAAGTAAAAGTTAAAGTTAAAGTTAAAGTTAAAGTTAAAGTTGAAGTTAAAGTTAAAGTTAAAGTTAAAGTCAAAGTTAAAGTTAAAGTTAAGGTTAAAGTTAAAGTTAAATTTAAAGTTAAAGTTACAGCTAAAGTTAAAGCCAAAGTCAAAGTCAAAGTTAAAGTTAAAGTTAAGTTAAAGTAAAAGTAAAAGTTAAAGTTAAAGTTAAAGTTAAAGTTGAAGTTAAAGTTAAAGTTAAAGTTAAAGTTAAAGTGAAAGTTAAAGTTAAAGTTAAAGTTAAAGTTAAAGTTAAAGTTAAAGTTAAAGTTAAAGTTAAAGTTAAAGTTAAAGTTAAAGTTAAAGTAAAAGTAAAAGTTAAAGTTAAAGTAAAAGTAAAAGTTAAAGTTAAAGTTAAAGTTAAAGTTAAAGTTAAAGTTAAAGTTAAAGTTAAAGTTAAAGTTAAAGTTAAAGTTAAAGTTAAAGTTAAAGTTAAAGTTAAAGTTAAAGTTAAAGTTAAAGTTAAAGTTAAAGTTAAAGTTAAAGTTAAAGTTAAAGTTAAAGTTAAAGTTAAAGTTAAAGTTAAAGTTAAAGTTAAAGTTAAAGTTAAAGTTAAAGTTAAAGTTAAAGTTAAAGTTAAAGTTGAAGTTAAAGTTAAAGTTAAAGTTAAAATTAAAGTTAAAGTTAAAGTAGAAGTTAAAGTTATAGTTAAAGTTAAAGTTAAAGTTACAGCTAAAGTTAAAGTTAAAGTTAAAGTTAAAGTCAAAGTCAAAGTTAAAGTTAAAGTTAAAGTTAAAGTAAAAGTTAAAGTTAAAGTTAAAGTTAAAGTTAAAGTTAAAGTTAAAGTTAAAGTTAAAGTTAAAGCGAAAGTTAAAGTTAAAGTGAAAGTGAAAGTTAAAATTAAAGTCAAAGTCAAAGTCAAAGTTAAAGTTAAAGTGAAAGTTAAAGTTAAAGTTAAAGTTAAAGTTAAAGTTAAAGTTAAAGTTAAAGTTAAAGTTAAAGTTAAAGTTAAAGCTAAAGTTAAAGTTAAAGTTAAAGTTAAAGTTAAAGTGAAAGTTAAAGTTAAAGTTAAAGTTAAAGTTAAAATAAAAGTAAAAGTTAAAGTTAAAGTTAAAGTTGAAGTTGAAGTTAAAGTTAAAGTTAAAGTTAAAGTAAAAGTAAAGGTTAAAGTTAAAGTTAAAGTCGAAGTTAAAGTTAAAGTTAAAGTTAAAGTTAAAGTTATAGTTATAGTTAAAGTAAAAGTTAAAGTTAAAGTTAAAGATAAAATTAAAGTTAAATTTAAAGTTAAAGTTAACGTTAAAGTTAAAGTAAAAGTAAAAGTTAAAGTTAAAATTAAAGTTAAAGTTAAAGTAGAAGTTAAAGTTATAGTTAAAGTTAAAGTTAAAATTAAAGTTAAAGTTAAAGTTAAAGTGAAAGTTAAAGTTAAAGTTAAAGTTAAAGTGAAAGTTAAAGTTAAAGTTAAAGTTAAAGTTAAAGTTAAAGCGAAAGTTAAAGTTAAAGTGAAAGTTAAAGTTAAAGTTAAAGTTAAGGTTAAAGTTAAAGTTAAAGTTAAAGTTAAAGTTAAAGTTAAAGTTAAAGTTAAAGTTAAAGTTAAAGTTAAAGTTAAAGTTAAAGTTAAAGTTAAAGTTAAAGTTAAAGTTAAAGTTAAAGTTAAAGTTAAAGTTAAAGTTAAAGTTAAAGTTAAAGTTAAAGTTAAAGTTAAAGTTAAAGTTAAAGTTAAAGTTAAAGTTAAAGTTAAAGTTAAAGTTAAAGTTGAAGTTAAAGTTAAAGTTAAAATTAAAGTTAAAGTTAAAGTAGAAGTTAAAGTTATAGTTAAAGTTAAAGTTAAATTTAAAGTTAAAGTTAAAGTTAAAGTTAAAGTTAAAGTTAAAGTTAAAGTTAAAGTTAAAGTTAAAGTTAAAGTTAAAGTTAAAGTTAAAGTTAAAGTTAAAGTTAAAGTTAAAGTTAAAGTTAAAGTTAAAGTTAAAGTTAAAGTTAAAGCTAAAGCTAAAGTTAAAGTTAAAGTTAAAGTGAAAGTTGAAGTTAAATTTAAAGTTGAAGTTAAAGTTAAAGTTCAAGTTAAGGTTAAAGTTAAAGTTAAAGTTAAAGTTAAAGTTAAATTAAAGTTAAGTTAAAGTAAAAGTTAAAGTTAAAGTTAAAGATAAAATTAAAGTTAAATTTAAAGTTAAAGTTAACGTTAAAGTTAAAGTAAAAGTTAAAGTTAAAATTAAAATTAAAGTAGAAGTTAAAGTTATAGTTAAAGTTAAAGTTATAGTTAAAGTTAAAGTTAAAGTTAAAATTAAAGTTAAAGTTAAAGTTAAAGTGAAAGTTAAAGTTAAAGTTAAAGTTAAAGTGAAAGTTAAAGTTAAAGTTAAAGTTAAAGTTAAAGCGAAAGTTAAAGTTAAAGTGAAAGTTAAAGTTAAAGTTAAAGTTAAAGTTAAAGTTAAAGTTAAAGTTAAAGTTAAAATTAAAGTTAAAGTTAAAGTTAAAATTAAAGTGAAAGTTAAAGTTAAAGTTAAAATTAAAGTTAAAGTTAAAGTTAAAGTTAAAGTTAAAATTAAATTTAAAGTTAAAGTGAATGTTAAAGTTAAAGCGAAAGTTAAAGTTAAAGTTAAAATGAAAGTTAAAGTTAAATTCAAAGTCAAAGTTAAAGTCAAAGTTAAAGTTAAAGTTAAGGTTAAGGTTAAGATTAAGGTTAAAGTTAAAGTTAAAGTTAAAGTTAAAGTTAAAGTTAAACAATTTTTGTTGTTCGATTCGAACCCGCGAAGTTAAAGTTAAAGTTAAAGTCAAAGTCAAAGTTAAAGTTAAAGTCAAAGTTAAAGTTAAGGTTAAAGTTAAAGTTAAAGTTAAATTTAAAGTTAAAGTTACAGCTAAAGTTAAAGTTAAAGTTAAAGTTAAAGTTAAACTCAAAGTCAAAGTTAAAGTTAAGGTTAAAGTTAAAGTTGAAGTTAAATTTAAAGTTAAAGTTAAAGTTCAAGTTAAGGTTAAAGTTAAAGTTAAATTTAAAGTTAAAGTTAAAGTTAAAGTTAAATTAAAGTTGAAGTTAAAGTTAAAGTTAAAGTTAAAGTAAAAGTTAAAGTTAAAGTTAAAGTTAAAGTTGAAGTTAAAGTTAAAGTTAAAGTTAAAGTCAAAGTTAAAGTTAAAGTTAAAGTTAAGGTTAAAGTTAAAGTTAAATTTAAAGTTAAAGTTACAGCTAAAGTTAAAGTTAAAGTTAAAGTCAAAGTCAAAGTCAAAGTTAAAGTTAAGGTTAAAGTTAAAGTTGAAGTTAAATTTAAAGTTGAAGTTAAAGTTAAAGTTAAAGTTAAGGTTAAAGTTAAAGTTAATGTTAAAGTTAAAGTTAAAGTTAAAGTTAAAGTTAAAGTTAAAGTTAAGGTTAAAGTTAAAGTTAAAGTAAAAGTAAAAGTTAAATTTAAAGTTAAAGTTAAAGTTAAAGTTAAACTTAAAGTAAAAGTTAAAGTTAAAGTTAAAGTTAAAGGTAAAGTTAAAGTTAAAAATAAAGTTAAAGTTAAAGTTAAAATTAAAGTTAAAGTGAATGGTAAAGTTAAAGCGAAAGTTAAAGTTAAAAATAAAGTTAAAGTTAAATTTAAAATGAAAGTTAAAATTAAAGTCAAAGTCAAAGTTAAAGTCAAAGTTAAAGTTAAAGTTAAAGTTAAGGTTAAAGTTAAAGTTAAAGTTAAAGTTAAAGTTAAAGTTAAAGTTAAAGTTAAAGTTAAAGTTAAAGTTAAAGTTAAAGTTAAAGTTAAAGTTAAAGTTAAAGTTAAAGTTAAAGTTAAAGTTAAAGTCAAAGTCAAAGTTAAAGTTAAGGTTAAAGTTAAAGTTGAAGTTAAATTTAAAGTTGAAGTTAAAGTTAAAGTTAAAGTTAAAGTTAAAGTTAAAGTTAAATTAAAGTTAAAGTTAAAGTTGAAAATAAAGTTAAAGTTAAAGTTAAGGTTAAAGTTAAAGTTAAAGTTAAAGTTAAAGTTAAAGTTAAAGTAAAAGTAAAAGTAAAAGTTAAAGTTAAAGTTAAAGTTAAAGTTAAAGTTAAAGTTAAAGTTAAAGTTGAAGTTAAAGTTAAAGTTAAAGTTAAAGTTAAAGTTAAAGTTGAAGTCAAAGTTAAAGTTAAAGTTAAAGTTAAGGTTAAAGTTAAAGTTAAAGTTAAATTAAAGTTAAAGTTAAAGTTAAAAATAAAGTTAAAGTTAAAGTTAAGGTCAAAGTTAAAAATAAAGTTAAAGTAAAAGTTAAGGTTAAAGTTAAAGTTAAAGTTAAAGTTAAAATTAAAGTCAAAGTCAAAGTCAAAGTTAAAGTTAAAGTTAAAGTTAAAGTTAAAGTTAAAGTTAAAGTAAAAGTTAAAGTTAAAGTTAAAGTTGAAGTTAAAGTTAAAGTTAAAGTTAAAGTGAAAGTTAAAGTTAAAGTTAAAGTTAAAGTTAAAGTTAAAGTTAAAGTTAAAGTTAAAGTTAAAGTAAAAGTAAAAGTTAAAGTTAAAGTTAAAGTTAAAGTTAAAGTTAAAGTTAAAGTTAAAGTTAAAGTTAAAGTTAAAGTTAAAGTTAAAGTTAAAGTTAAAGTTAAAGTTAAAGTTGAAGTTAAAGTTAAAGTTAAAGTTAAAATTAAAGTTAAAGTTAAAGTAGAAGTTAAAGTTATAGTTAAAGTTAAAGTTAAAGTTACAGCTAAAGTTAAAGTTAAAGTTAAAGTTAAAGTCAAAGTCAAAGTCAAAGTTAAAGTTAAAGTTAAAGTTAAAGTTAAAGTAAAAGTTAAAGTTAAAGTTAAAGCGAAAGTTAAAGTTAAAGTGAAAGTTAAAATTAAAGTCAAAGTCAAAGTCAAAGTTAAAGTTAAAGTGAAAGTTAAAGTTAAAGTTAAAGTTAAAGTTAAAGTTAAAGTTAAAGTTAAAGCTAAAGTTAAAGTTAAAGTTAAAGTTAAAGTGAAAGTTAAAGTTAAAGTTAAAGTTAAAGTTAAAGTTAAAGTTAAAGTTAAAGTTAAAGTTAAAGTTAAAGTAAAAGTTAAAGTTAAAGTTAAAGTTGAAGTTGAAGTTAAAGTTAAAGTTAAAGTTAAAGTAAAAGTAAAGGTTAAAGTTAAAGTTAAAGTCGAAGTTAAAGTTAAAGTTAAATTTATAGTTAAAGTTAAAGTTAAAGTTAAAGTTAAAGTTAAGGTTGAAGTCAAAGTTAAAATTAAAGTTAAAGTAAAAGTTAAAGATAAAATTAAAGTTAAATTTAAAGTTAAAGTTAACGTTAAAGTTAAAGTAAAAGTAAAAGTTAAAGTTAAAATTAAAGTTAAAGTTAAAGTAGAAGTTAAAGTTATAGTTAAAGTTAAAGTTAAAGTTAAAATTAAAGTTAAAGTTAAAGTTAAAGTGAAAGTTAAAGTTAAAGTTAAAGTTAAAGTTAAAGTTAAAGTGAAAGTTAAAGTTAAAGTTAAAGCGAAAGTTAAAGTTAAAGTGAAAGTTAAAGTTAAAGTTAAAGTTAAAGTTAAAGTTAAAGTTAAAGTTAAAGTTAAAGTTAAAGTTAAAGTTAAAGTTAAAGTTAAAGTTAAAGTTAAAGTTAAAGTTAAAGTTAAAGTTAAAGTTAAAGTTGAAGTTAAAGTTAAAGTTAAAGTTAAAATTAAAGTTAAAGTTAAAGTAGAAGTTAAAGTTATAGTTAAAGTTAAAGTTAAAGTTACAGCTAAAGTTAAAGTTAAAGTTAAAGTTAAAGTCAAAGTCAAAGTCAAAGTTAAAGTTAAAGTTAAAGTTAAAGTTAAAGTAAAAGTTAAAGTTAAAGTTAAAGCGAAAGTTAAAGTTAAAGTGAAAGTTAAAATTAAAGTCAAAGTCAAAGTCAAAGTTAAAGTTAAAGTGAAAGTTAAAGTTAAAGTTAAAGTTAAAGTTAAAGTTAAAGTTAAAGTTAAAGCTAAAGTTAAAGTTAAAGTTAAAGTTAAAGTGAAAGTTAAAGTTAAAGTTAAAGTTAAAGTTAAAGTTAAAGTTAAAGTTAAAGTTAAAGTTAAAGTTAAAGTAAAAGTTAAAGTTAAAGTTAAAGTTGAAGTTGAAGTTAAAGTTAAAGTTAAAGTTAAAGTAAAAGTAAAGGTTAAAGTTAAAGTTAAAGTCGAAGTTAAAGTTAAAGTTAAATTTATAGTTAAAGTTAAAGTTAAAGTTAAAGTTAAAGTTAAGGTTGAAGTCAAAGTTAAAATTAAAGTTAAAGTAAAAGTTAAAGATAAAATTAAAGTTAAATTTAAAGTTAAAGTTAACGTTAAAGTTAAAGTAAAAGTAAAAGTTAAAGTTAAAATTAAAGTTAAAGTTAAAGTAGAAGTTAAAGTTATAGTTAAAGTTAAAGTTAAAGTTAAAATTAAAGTTAAAGTTAAAGTTAAAGTGAAAGTTAAAGTTAAAGTTAAAGTTAAAGTTAAAGTTAAAGTGAAAGTTAAAGTTAAAGTTAAAGCGAAAGTTAAAGTTAAAGTGAAAGTTAAAGTTAAAGTTAAAGTTAAAGTTAAAGTTAAAGTTAAAGTTAAAGTTAAAGTTAAAGTTAAAGTTAAAGTTAAAGTTAAAGTTAAAGTTAAAGTTAAAGTTAAAGTTAAAGTTGAAGTTAAAGTTAAAGTTAAAGTTAAAATTAAAGTTAAAGTTAAAGTAGAAGTTAAAGTTATAGTTAAAGTTAAAGTTAAATTTAAAGTTAAAGTTAAAGTTAAAGTTAAAGTTAAAGTTAAAGTTAAAGTTAAAGTTAAAGTTAAAGTTAAAGTTAAAGTTAAAGTTAAAGTTAAAGTTAAAGTTAAAGCTAAAGCTAAAGTTAAAGTTAAAGTTAAAGTGAAAGTTGAAGTTAAATTTAAAGTTGAAGTTAAAGTTCAAGTTAAGGTTAAAGTTAAAGTTAAAGTTAAAGTTAAAGTTAAAGTTAAAGTTAAAGTTAAATTAAAGTTAAGTTAAAGTAAAAGTTAAAGTTAAAGTTAAAGATAAAATTAAAGTTAAATTTAAAGTTAAAGTTAACGTTAAAGTTAAAGTAAAAGTTAAAGTTAAAATTAAAGTTAAAGTAGAAGTTAAAGTTATAGTTAAAGTTAAAGTTAAAGTTAAAATTAAAGTTAAAGTTAAAGTTAAAGTGAAAGTTAAAGTCAAAGTTAAAGTTAAAGTTAAAGTGAAAGTTAAAGTTAAAGTTAAAGTTAAAGTTAAAGTTAAAGTTAAAGTTAAAGTTAAAGTTAAAGTTAAAGTTAAAGTTAAAGTTAAAGTTAAAGCGAAAGTTAAAGTTAAAGTGAAAGTTAAAGTTAAAGTTAAAGTTAAAATTAAAGTTAAAGTTAAAGTTAAAATTAAAGTTAAAGTTAAAGTTAAAGTTAAAGTTAAATTAAAGTTAAAGTTAAGGTTAAAGTTAAAGTTAAAATTAAAGTTAAAGTTAAAGTTAAAGTTAAAGTTAAAGTTAAATTAAAGTTGAAGTTAAAGTTAAAGTTAAAGTTAAAGTTAAAGTTAAAGTAAAAGTTAAAGTTAAAGTTAAAGTTGAAGTTAAAGTTAAAGTTAAAGTTAAAGTCAAAGTTAAAGTTAAAGTTAAGGTTAAAGTTAAAGTTAAATTTAAAGTTAAAGTTACAGCTAAAGTTAAAGTTAAAGTTAAAGTTAAGGTCAAAGTCAAAGTCAAAGTTAAAGTTAAAGTTAAAGTAAAAGTAAAAGTTAAAGTTAAAGTTAAAGTTAAAGTTAAAGTTAAAGTTGAAGTTAAAGTTAAAGTTAAAGTTAAAGTTAAAGTTAAAGTGAAAGTTAAAGTTAAAGTTAAAGTAAAAGTAAAAGTTAAAGTTAAAGTTAAAGTTAAAGTTAAAGTTAAAGTTAAAGTTAAAGTTAAAGTTAAAGCTAAAGTTAAAGTTAAAGTTAAAGTTAAAGTTAAAGTTAAAGTTAAAGTTAATGTTGAAGTTAAAGTTAAAGTTAAAGTTAAAATTAAAGTTAAAGTTAAAGTTAAAGTTAAAGTTAAAGTTAAAGTTAAAGTTAAAGTTAAAGTTAAAGTTAAAGTTAAAGTTAAAGTTAAAGTTAAAGTTAAAGTTAAAGTTAAAGTTAAAGTTAAAGTTAAAGTAAAAGTTAAAGTTAAAGTTAAAGTTGAAGTTAAAGTTAAAGTTAAAGTTAAAGTCAAAGTTAAAGTTAAAGTTAAGGTTAAAGTTAAAGTTAAATTTAAAGTTAAAGTTACAGCTAAAGTTAAAGTTAAAGTTAAAGTTAAAGTTAAAGTCAAAGTCAAAGTCAAAGTTAAAGTTAAAGTTAAAGTAAAAGTAAAAGTTAAAGTTAAAGTTAAAGTTAAAGTTGAAGTTAAAGTTAAAGTTAAAGTTAAAGTTAAAGTTAAAGTTAAAGTGAAAGTTAAAGTTAAAGTTAAAGTTAAAGTAAAAGTTAAAGTTAAAGTTAAAGTTAAAGTTAAAGTTAAAGTTAAAGTTAAAGTTAAAGTTAAAGTTAAAGTTAAAGTTAAAGTTAAAGTTAAAGTTAAAGTTAAGTTAAAGTTAAAGTTGAAGTTAAAGTTAAAGTTAAAGTTAAAATTAAAGTTAAAGTTAAAGTTAAAGTTAAAGTTAAAGTTAAAGTTAAAGTTAAAGTTAAAGTTAAAGTTAAAGTTAAAGTTAAAGTTAAAGTTAAAGTTAAAGTTAAAGTTACGGTTAAAGTTAAAGTTAAAGTTAAAGTTAAAGTTAAAGTTAAAGTTAAAGTTAAAGTTAAAGTTAAAGTTAAAGTTAAAGTTAAAGTTGAAGTTAAAGTTAAAGTTAAAGTTAAAATTAAAGTTAAAGTTAAAGTAGAAGTTAAAGTTATAGTTAAAGTTAAAGTTAAAGTTACAGCTAAAGTTAAAGTTAAAGTTATAGTTAAAGTCAAAGTCAAAGTCAAAGTTAAATTTAAAGTTAAAGTAAAAGTTAAAGTTAAAGTTAAAGCGAAAGTTAAAGTTAAAGTGAAAGTTAAAGTTAAAGTCAAAGTCAAAGTCAAAGTTAAAGTTAAAGTGAAAGTTAAAGTTAAAGTTAAAGTTAAAGCTAAAGTTAAAGTTAAAGTGAAAGTTAAAGTCAAAGTTAAAGTTAAAGTTAAAGTCAAAGTTAAAGTTAAAGTTAAAGTTAAGGTTAAAGTTAAAGTTAAATTTAAAGTTAAAGTTAAAGTTAAAGTTGAAGTTAAAGTTAAAATTAAAGTTAAAGTTAAAGTAGAAGTTAAAGTTATAGTTAAAGTTAAAGTTAAATTTAAAGTTAAAGTTAAAGTTAAAGTTAAAGTTAAAGTTAAAGTTAAAGTTAAAGTTAAAGTTAAAGTTAAAGTTAAAGTTAAATTAAAGTTGAAGTTAAAGTTAAAGTTAAAGTTAAAGTTAAAGTAAAAGTTAAAGTTAAAGTTAAAGTTGAAGTTAAAGTTAAAGTTAAAGTTAAAGTCAAAGTTAAAGTTAAAGTTAAAGTTAAGGTTAAAGTTAAAGTTAAATTTAAAGTTAAAGTTAAAGTTAAAGTGAAAGTTAAAGTTAAAGTTAAAGTTAAAGTTAAAGTTAAAGTTAAAGTTAAAGTAGAAGTTAAAGTTATAGTTAAAGTTAAAGTTAAAGTTACAGCTAAAGTTAAAGTTAAAGTTAAAGTGAAAGTTAAAATTAAAGTTAAAGTTAAAGTTAAAGTTAAAGTTAAAGTTAAAGTTAAAGTTAAAGTTAAAGTTAAAGTTAAAGTTAAAGTTAAAGTTAAAGTTAAAGTTAAAGTTAAAGTTAAAGTTAAAGTTAAAGTTAAAGTTAAAGTTAAAGTTAAAGTTAAAGTTAAAGTTAAAGTTAAAGTTAAAGTTAAAGTTAAAGTTAAAGTTAAAGTTAAAGTTAAAGTTAAAGTTAAAGTTAAAGTTAAAGTTAAAGTTAAAGTTAAAGTTAAAGTTAAAGTTAAAGTTAAAGTTAAAGTTGAAGTTAAAGTTAAAGTTAAAGTTAAAATTAAAGTTAAAGTTAAAGTAGAAGTTAAAGTTATAGTTAAAGTTAAAGTTAAAGTTACAGCTAAAGTTAAAGTTAAAGTTAAAGTTAAAGTCAAAGTCAAAGTTAAAGTTAAAGTTAAAGTTAAAGTTAAAGTTAAAGTTAAAGTTAAAGTTAAAATTAAAGTTAAAGTTAAAGTTAAAGTTAAAGCGAAAGTTAAAGTTAAAGTGAAAGTTAAAATTAAAGTCAAAGTCAAAGTCAAAGTTAAAGTTAAAGTGAAAGTTAAAGTTAAAGTTAAAGTTAAAGTTAAAGTTAAAGTTAAAGTTAAAGTTAAAGTTAAAGTTAAAGTTAAAGTTAAAGTTAAAGTTAAAGCTAAAGTTAAAGTTAAAGTTAAAGTTAAAGTGAAAGTTAAAGTTAAAGTTAAAGTTAAAGTTAAAGTTAAAGTTAAAATAAAAGTAAAAGTTAAAGTTAAAGTTAAAGTTGAAGTTGAAGTTAAAGTTAAAGTTAAAGTTAAAGTAAAAGTAAAGGTTAAAGTTAAAGTTAAAGTCGAAGTTAAAGTTAAAGTTAAAGTTAAGGTTATAGTTATAGTTAAAGTAAAAGTTAAAGTTAAAGTTAAAGATAAAATTAAAGTTAAATTTAAAGTTAAAGTTAACGTTAAAGTTAAAGTAAAAGTAAAATTTAAAGTTAAAATTAAAGTTAAAGTTAAAGTAGAAGTTAAAGTTATAGTTAAAGTTAAAGTTAAAATTAAAGTTAAAGTTAAAGTTAAAGTGAAAGTTAAAGTTAAAGTTAAAGTTAAAGTGAAAGTTAAAGTTAAAGTTAAAGTTAAAGTTAAAGTTAAAGCGAAAGTTAAAGTTAAAGTGAAAGTTAAAGTTAAAGTTAAAGTTAAGGTTAAAGTTAAAGTTAAAGTTAAAGTTAAAGTTAAAGTTAAAGTTAAAGTTAAAGTTAAAGTTAAAGTTAAAGTTAAAGTTAAAGTTAAAGTTAAAGTTAAAGTTAAAGTTAAAGTTAAAGTTAAAGTTAAAGTTAAAGTTAAAGTTAAAGTTAAAGTTAAAGTTAAAGTTAAAGTTAAAGTTAAAGTTAAAGTTGAAGTTAAAGTTAAAATTAAAGTTAAAGTTAAAGTAGAAGTTAAAGTTATAGTTAAAGTTAAAGTTAAATTTAAAGTTAAAGTTAAAGTTAAAGTTAAAGTTAAAGTTAAAGTTAAAGTTAAAGTTAAAGTTAAAGTTAAAGTTAAAGTTAAAGTTAAAGTTAAAGTTAAAGTTAAAGTTAAAGCTAAAGCTAAAGTTAAAGTTAAAGTTAAAGTGAAAGTTGAAGTTAAATTTAAAGTTGAAGTTAAAGTTCAAGTTAAGGTTAAAGTTAAAGTTAAAGTTAAAGTTAAAGTTAAATTAAAGTTAAGTTAAAGTAAAAGTTAAAGTTAAAGTTAAAGATAAAATTAAAGTTAAATTTAAAGTTAAAGTTAACGTTAAAGTTAAAGTAAAAGTTAAAGTTAAAATTAAAATTAAAGTAGAAGTTAAAGTTATAGTTAAAGTTAAAGTTATAGTTAAAGTTAAAGTTAAAGTTAAAATTAAAGTTAAAGTTAAAGTTAAAGTGAAAGTTAAAGTTAAAGTTAAAGTTAAAGTTAAAGTGAAAGTTAAAGTTAAAGTTAAAGTTAAAGTTAAAGCGAAAGTTAAAGTTAAAGTGAAAGTTAAAGTTAAAGTTAAAGTTAAAGTTAAAGTTAAAGTTAAAGTTAAAGTTAAAGTTAAAGTTAAAGTTAAAGTTAAAGTTAAAGTTAAAGTTAAAATTAAAGTTAAAGTTAAAGTTAAAATTAAAGTGAAAGTTAAAGTTAAAGTTAAAATTAAAGTTAAAGTTAAAGTTAAAGTTAAAATTAAATTTAAAGTTAAAGTGAATGTTAAAGTTAAAGCGAAAGTTTAAGTTAAAGTTAAAATGAAAGTTAAAGTTAAATTCAAAGTCAAAGTCAAAGTCAAAGTTAAAGTTAAAGTTAAGGTTAAGGTTAAGATTAAGGTTAAAGTTAAAGTTAAAGTTAAAGTTAAAGTTAAAGTTAAAGTTAAAGTTAAAGTCAAAGTCAAAGTTAAAGTTAAAGTCAAAGTTAAAGTTAAGGTTAAAGTTAAAGTTAAAGTTAAATTTAAAGTTAAAGTTACAGCTAAAGTTAAAGTTAAAGTTAAAGTTAAAGTTAAAGTCAAAGTCAAAGTTAAAGTTAAGGTTAAAGTTAAAGTTGAAGTTAAATTTAAAGTTAAAGTTAAAGTTCAAGTTAAGGTTAAAGTTAAAGTTAAAGTTAAAGTTAAAGTTAAAGTTAAAGTTAAAGTTAAAGTTAAAGTTAAATTAAAGTTGAAGTTAAAGTTAAAGTTAAAGTTAAAGTAAAAGTTAAAGTTAAAGTTAAAGTTGAAGTTAAAGTTAAAGTTAAAGTTAAAGTCAAAGTTAAAGTTAAAGTTAAAGTTAAGGTTAAAGTTAAAGTTAAATTTAAAGTTAAAGTTACAGCTAAAGTTAAAGTTAAAGTTAAAGTCAAAGTCAAAGTCAAAGTTAAAGTTAAGGTTAAAGTTAAAGTTGAAGTTAAATTTAAAGTTGAAGTTAAAGTTAAAGTTAAAGTTAAGGTTAAAGTTAAAGTTAAGGTTAAAGTTAAAGTTAAAGTTAAAGTTAAAGTTAAAGTTAAGGTTAAAGTTAAAGTTAAAGTAAAAGTAAAAGTAAAAGTTAAATTTAAAGTTAAAGTTAAAGTTAAAGTTAAACTTAAAGTAAAAGTTAAAGTTAAAGTTAAAGGTAAAGTTAAAGTTAAAAATAAAGTTAAAGTTAAAGTTAAAATTAAAGTTAAAGTGAATGGTAAAGTTAAAGCGAAAGTTAAAGTTAAAAATAAAGTTAAAGTTAAATTTAAAATGAAAGTTAAAATTAAAGTCAAAGTCAAAGTTAAAGTCAAAGTTAAAGTTAAAGTTAAAGTTAAGGTTAAAGTTAAAGTTAAAGTTAAAGTTAAAGTTAAAGTTAAAGTTAAAGTTAAAGTTAAAGTTAAAGTTAAAGTTAAAGTTAAAGTTAAAGTCAAAGTCAAAGTTAAAGTTAAGGTTAAAGTTAAAGTTGAAGTTAAATTTAAAGTTGAAGTTAAAGTTAAAGTTAAAGTTAAAGTTAAATTAAAGTTAAAGTTAAAGTTGAAAATAAAGTTAAAGTTAAAGTTAAGGTTAAAGTTAAAGTTAAAGTTAAAGTTAAAGTTAAAGTTAAAGTTAAAGTAAAAGTAAAAGTAAAAGTTAAAGTTAAAGTTAAAGTTAAAGTTAAAGTTAAAGTTAAAGTTAAAGTTAAAGTTAAAGTTGAAGTTAAAGTTAAAGTTAAAGTTAAAGTTAAAGTTAAAATTAAAGTTAAAGTTAAAGTTAAAGTTGAAGTCAAAGTTAAAGTTAAAGTTAAGGTTAAAGTTAAAGTTAAAGTTAAAGTTAAATTAAAGTTAAAGTTAAAAATAAAGTTAAAGTTAAAGTTAAGGTCAAAGTTAAAAATAAAGTTAAAGTAAAAGTTAAGGTTAAAGCTAAAGTTAAAGTTAAAGTTAAAATTAAAGTCAAAGTCAAAGTCAAAGTTAAAGTTAAAGTTAAAGTTAAAGTTAAAGTTAAAGTTAAAGTAAAAGTTAAAGTTAAAGTGAAAGTTAAAGTTAAAGTTAAAATTAAAGTTAAAGTTAAAGTTAAAGTAAAAGTAAAAGTAAAAGTTAAAATTAAAGTTAAAGTTAAAGTTAAAGTTAAAGTTAAAGTTAAAGTTAAAGTTAAAGTTAAAGTTAAAGTTAAAGTTAAAGTTAAAGTTAAAGTTAAAGTTAAAGTTAAAGTTAAAGTTAAAGTTGAAGTTAAAGTTAAAGTTAAAGTTAAAATTAAAGTTAAAGTTAAAGTAGAAGTTAAAGTTATAGTTAAAGTTAAAGTTAAAGTTACAGCTAAAGTTAAAGTTAAAGTTAAAGTTAAAGTCAAAGTCAAAGTCAAAGTTAAAGTTAAAGTTAAAGTTAAAGTAAAAGTTAAAGTTAAAGTTAAAGCGAAAGTTAAAGTTAAAGTGAAAGTTAAAATTAAAGTCAAAGTCAAAGTCAAAGTTAAAGTTAAAGTGAAAGTTAAAGTTAAAGTTAAAGTTAAAGTTAAAGTTAAAGTTAAAGTTAAAGCTAAAGTTAAAGTTAAAGTTAAAGTGAAAGTTAAAGTTAAAGTTAAAGTTAAAGTTAAAGTTAAAGTTAAAGTTAAAGTAAAAGTAAAAGTTAAAGTTAAAGTTAAAGTTGAAGTTGAAGTTAAAGTTAAAGTTAAAGTTAAAGTAAAAGTAAAGGTTAAAGTTAAAGTTAAAGTCGAAGTTAAAGTTAAAGTTAAATTTATAGTTAAAGTTAAAGTTAAAGTTAAAGTTAAGGTTGAAGTCAAAGTTAAAATTAAAGTTAAAGTAAAAGTTAAAGATAAAATTAAAGTTAAATTTAAAGTTAAAGTTAACGTTAAAGTTAAAGTAAAAGTAAAAGTTAAAGTTAAAATTAAAGTTAAAGTTAAAGTAGAAGTTAAAGTTATAGTTAAAGTTAAAGTTAAAGTTAAAATTAAAGTTAAAGTTAAAGTTAAAGTGAAAGTTAAAGTTAAAGTTAAAGTTAAAGTTAAAGTGAAAGTTAAAGTTAAAGTTAAAGCGAAAGTTAAAGTTAAAGTGAAAGTTAAAGTTAAAGTTAAAGTTAAAGTTAAAGTTAAAGTTAAAGTTAAAGTTAAAGTTAAAGTTAAAGTTAAAGTTAAAGTTAAAGTTAAAGTTAAAGTTAAAGTTAAAGTTAAAGTTGAAGTTAAAGTTAAAGTTAAAGTTAAAATTAAAGTTAAAGTTAAAGTAGAAGTTAAAGTTATAGTTAAAGTTAAAGTTAAATTTAAAGTTAAAGTTAAAGTTAAAGTTAAAGTTAAAGTTAAAGTTAAAGTTAAAGTTAAAGTTAAAGTTAAAGTTAAAGCTAAAGCTAAAGTTAAAGTTAAAGTTAAAGTGAAAGTTGAAGTTAAATTTAAAGTTGAAGTTAAAGTTCAAGTTAAGGTTAAAGTTAAAGTTAAAGTTAAAGTTAAAGTTAAAGTTAAAGTTAAAGTTAAATTAAAGTTAAGTTAAAGTAAAAGTTAAAGTTAAAGTTAAAGATAAAATTAAAGTTAAATTTAAAGTTAAAGTTAACGTTAAAGTTAAAGTAAAAGTTAAAGTTAAAATTAAAGTTAAAGTAGAAGTTAAAGTTATAGTTAAAGTTAAAGTTAAAGTTAAAATTAAAGTTAAAGTTAAAGTTAAAGTGAAAGTTAAAGTCAAAGTTAAAGTTAAAGTTAAAGTGAAAGTTAAAGTTAAAGTTAAAGTTAAAGTTAAAGTTAAAGTTAAAGTTAAAGCGAAAGTTAAAGTTAAAGTGAAAGTTAAAGTTAAAGTTAAAGTTAAAGTTAAAGTTAAAATTAAAGTTAAAGTTAAAGTTAAAATTAAAGTTAAAGTTAAAGTTAAAGTTAAATTAAAGTTAAAGTTAAGGTTAAAGTTAAAGTTAAAATTAAAGTTAAAGTTAAAGTTAAAGTTAAAGTTAAAGTTAAAGTTAAATTAAAGTTGAAGTTAAAGTTAAAGTTAAAGTTAAAGTTAAAGTAAAAGTTAAAGTTAAAGTTAAAGTTGAAGTTAAAGTTAAAGTTAAAGTTAAAGTTAAAGTCAAAGTTAAAGTTAAAGTTAAGGTTAAAGTTAAAGTTAAATTTAAAGTTAAAGTTACAGCTAAAGTTAAAGTTAAAGTTAAAGTTAAAGTCAAAATCAAAGTCAAAGTTAAAGTTAAAGTTAAAGTAAAAGTAAAAGTTAAAGTTAAAGTTAAAGTTAAAGTTAAAGTTAAAGTTGAAGTTAAAGTTAAAGTTAAAGTTAAAGTTAAAGTGAAAGTTAAAGTTAAAGTTAAAGTAAAAGTAAAAGTTAAAGTTAAAGTTAAAGTTAAAGTTAAAGTTAAAGTTAAAGTTAAAGTTAAAGTTAAAGTTAAAGTTAAAGTTAAAGGTAAAGTTAAAGTTAAAGTTAAAGTTAAAGTTAAAGTTAAAGTTAAAGTTAAAGTTAAAGTTAAAGTTAAAGTTAAAGTTAAAGTTAAAGTTGAAGTTAAAGTTAAAGTTAAAGTTAAAATTAAAGTTAAAGTTAAAGTTAAAGTTAAAGTTAAAGTTAAAGTTAAAGTTAAAGTTAAAGTTAAAGTTAAAGTTAAAGTTAAAGTTAAAGTTAAAGTAAAAGTTAAAGTTAAAGTTAAAGTTGAAGTTAAAGTTAAAGTTAAAGTTAAAGTCAAAGTTAAAGTTAAAGTTAAGGTTAAAGTTAAAGTTAAATTTAAAGTTAAAGTTACAGCTAAAGTTAAAGTTAAAGTTAAAGTTAAAGTCAAAGTCAAAGTCAAAGTTAAAGTTAAAGTTAAAGTAAAAGTAAAAGTTAAAGTTAAAGTTAAAGTTGAAGTTAAAGTTAAAGTTAAAGTTAAAGTGAAAGTTAAAGTTAAAGTTAAAGTTAAAGTAAAAGTTAAAGTTAAAGTTAAAGTTAAAGTTAAAGTTAAAGTTAAAGTTAAAGTTAAAGTTAAAGTTAAAGTTAAAGTTAAAGTTGAAGTTAAAGTTAAAGTTAAAGTTAAAATTAAAGTTAAAGTTAAAGTTAAAGTTAAAGTTAAAGTTAAAGTTAAAGTTAAAGTTAAAGTTAAAGTTAAAGTTAAAGTTAAAGTTAAAGTTAAAGTTAAAGTTAAAGTTAAAGTTAAAGTTAAAGTTAAAGTTAAAGTTAAAGTTAAAGTTAAAGTTAAAGTTAAAGTTAAAGTTAAAGTTAAAGTTAAAGTTAAAGTTAAAGTTAAAGTTAAAGTTAAAATTAAAGTTAAAGTTAAAGTAGAAGTTAAAGTTATAGTTAAAGTTAAAGTTAAAGTTAAAGTTACAGCTAAAGTTAAAGTTAAAGTTAAAGTTAAAGTCAAAGTCAAAGTTAAATTTAAAGTTAAAGTTAAAGTTAAAGTTAAAGTTAAAGCGAAAGTTAAAGTTAAAGTGAAAGTTAAAGTTAAAGTCAAAGTCAAAGTCAAAGTTAAAGTTAAAGTGAAAGTTAAAGTTAAAGTTAAAGTTAAAGCTAAAGCTAAAGTTAAAGTTAAAGTGAAAGTTAAAGTTAAAGTTAAAGTTAAAGCTAAAGCTAAAGTTAAAGTTAAAGTGAAAGTTGAAGTTAAATTTAAAGTTGAAGTTAAAGTTCAAGTTAAGGTTAAAGTTAAAGTTAAAATTAAAGTTAAATTAAAGTTGAAGTTAAAGTTAAAGTTAAAGTTAAAGTTAAAGTTAAAGTAAAAGTTAAAGTTAAAGTTAAAGTTAAAGTTGAAGTTAAAGTTAAAGTTAAAGTTAAAGTCAAAGTTAAAGTTAAAGTTAAGGTTAAAGTTAAAGTTAAATTTAAAGTTAAAGTTACAGCTAATGTTAAAGCCAAAGTCAAAGTCAAAGTTAAAGTTAAAGTTAAGTTAAAGTAAAAGTAAAAGTTAAAGTTAAAGTTAAAGTTAAAGTTGAAGTTAAAGTTAAAGTTAAAGTTAAAGTGAAAGTTAAAGTTAAAGTTAAAGTTAAAGTTAAAGTTAAAGTTAAAGTTAAAGTTAAAGTTAAAGTAAAAGTAAAAGTAAAAGTAAAAGTTAAAGTTAAAGTTAAAGTTAAAGTTAAAGTTAAAGTTAAAGTTAAAGTTAAAGTTAAAGTTAAAGTTAAAGTTAAAGTTAAAGTTAAAGTTAAAGTTAAAGTTAAAGTTAAAGTTAAAGTTAAAGTTAAAGTTAAAGTTAAAGTTAAAGTTAAAGTTAAAGTTAAAGTTAAAGTTAAAGTTAAAGTTAAAGTTAAAGTTAAAGTTAAAGTTAAAGTTAAACTTAAAGTTAAAGTAAAAGTTAAAGTTAAAGTTAAAGTTGAAGTTAAAGTTAAAGTTAAAGTTAAAGTTAAAGTTAAAGTTAAAGTTAAAGTTAAAGTTAAAGTTAAAGTTAAAGTTAAAGTTAAAGTTGAAGTTAAAGTTAAAGTTAAAGTTAAAAGTAAAGTTAAAGTTAAAGTAGAAGTTAAAGTTATAGTTAAAGTTAAAGTTAAAGTAACAGCTAAAGTTAAAGTTAAAGTTAAAGTTAAAGTCAAAGTCAAAGTCAAAGTTAAAGTTAAAGTTAAGTTAAAGTAAAAGTTAAAGTTAAAGTTAAAGTTAAAGTTGAAGTTAAAGTTAAAGTTAAAGTTAAAGTGAAAGTTAAAGTTAAAGTTAAAGTTAAAGTTAAAGTTAAAGTTAAAGTTAAAGTTAAAGTTAAAGTAAAAGTAAAAGTTAAAGTAAAAGTTAAAGTTAAAGTTAAAGTTAAAGTTAAAGTTAAAGTTAAAGTTAAAGTTAAAGTTAAAGTTAAAGTTAAAGTTAAAGTTAAAGTTAAAGTTAAAGTTAAAGTTAAAGTTAAAGTTAAAGTAAAAGTAAAAGTTAAAGTAAAAGTTAAAGTTAAAGTTAAAGTTAAAGTTAAAGTTAAAGTTAAAGTTAAAGTTAAAGTTAAAGTTAAAGTTAAAGTTAAAGTTAAAGTTAAAGTTAAAGTTAAAGTTAAAGTTAAAGTTAAAGTTAAAGTTAAAGTTAAAGCTAAAGTTAAAGTTAAAGTTAAAGTTAAAGTTAAAGTTAAAGTTAAAGTTAAAGTTAAAGTTAAAGTTAAAGTTAAAGTTAAAGTTAAAGTTAAAGAAGAAGTTAAAGTTATAGTTAAAGTTAAAGTTAAAGTTACAGCTAAAGTTAAAGTTAAAGTTAAAGTTAAAGTCAAAGTCAAAGTCAAAGTTAAAGTTAAAGTTAAATTTAAAGTAAAAGTTAAAGTTAAAGTTAAAGTTAAAGTTAAAGTTAAAGTTAAAGTTAAAGTTAAAGTTAAAGTTAAAGTTAAAGCGAAAGTTAAAGTTAAAGTGAAAGTTAAAATTAAAGTCAAAGTCAAAGTCAAAGTTAAAGTTAAAGTGAAAGTTAAAGTTAAAGTTAAAGTTAAAGTTAAAGTTAAAGTTAAAGTTAAAGTTAAAGTTAAAGTTAAAGCTAAAGTTAAAGTTAAAGTTAAAGTTAAAGTGAAAGTTAAAGTTAAAGTTAAAGTTAAAATTAAAGTTAAAGTTAAAATAAAAGTTAAAGTTAAAGTTAAAGTTAAAGTTAAAGTTGAAGTTGAAGTTAAAGTTAAAGTTAAAGTTAAAGTAAAAGTAAAGGTTAAAGTTAAAGTTAAAGTCGAAGTTAAAGTTAAAGTTAAAGTTAAAGTTATAGTTATAGTTAAAGTTAAAGTTAAAGTTAAAGTTAAGGTTGAAGTCAAAGTTAAAATTAAAGTTAAAGTTAAGTTAAAGTAAAAGTTAAAGTTAAAGTTAAAGATAAAATTAAAGTTAAATTTAAAGTTAAAGTTAACGTTAAAGTTAAAGTAAAAGTAAAAGTTAAAGTTAAAATTAAAGTTAAAGTTAAAGTAGAAGTTAAAGTTATAGTTAAAGTTAAAGTTAAAATTAAAGTTAAAGTTAAAGTTAAAGTGAAAGTTAAAGTTAAAGTTAAAGTTAAAGTGAAAGTTAAAGTTAAAGTTAAAGTTAAAGTTAAAGCGAAAGTTAAAGTTAAAGTGAAAGTTAAAGTTAAAGATAAAGTTAAGGTTAACGTTAAAGTTAAAGTTAAAGTTAAAGTTAAAGTTAAAGTTAAAGTTAAAGTTAAAGTTAAAGTTAAAGTTAAAGTTAAAGTTAAAGTTAAAGTTAAAGTTAAAGTTAAAGTTAAAGTTAAAGTTAAAGTTAAAGTTAAAGTTAAAGTTAAAGTTAAAGTTAAAGTTAAAGTTAAAGTTAAAGTTAAAGTTAAAGTTAAAGTTAAAGTTAAAGTTAAAGTTAAAGTTAAAGTTAAAGTTAAAGTTAAAGTTGAAGTTAAAGTTAAAGTTAAAATTAAAGTTAAAGTTAAAGTAGAAGTTAAAGTTATAGTTAAAGTTAAAGTTAAATTTAAAGTTAAAGTTAAAGTTAAAGTTAAAGTTAAAGTTAAAGTTAAAGTTAAAGTTAAAGTTAAAGTTAAAGTTAAAGTTAAAGTTAAAGTTAAAGTTAAAGTTAAAGTTAAAGTTAAAGTTAAAGTTAAAGTTAAAGTTAAAGTTAAAGCTAAAGCTAAAGTTAAAGTTAAAGTTAAAGTGAAAGTTGAAGTTAAATTAAAGTTGAAGTTAAAGTTCAAGTTAAGGTTAAAGTTAAAGTTAAAGTTAAAGTTAAAGTTAAATTAAAGTTAAGTTAAAGTAAAAGTTAAAGTTAAAGTTAAAGATAAAATTAAAGTTAAATTTAAAGTTAAAGTTAACGTTAAAGTTAAAGTAAAAGTTAAAGTTAAAATTAAAATTAAAGTAGAAGTTAAAGTTATAGTTAAAGTTAAAGTTATAGTTAAAGTTAAAGTTAAAATTAAAGTTAAAGTTAAAGTTAAAGTGAAAGTTAAAGTTAAAGTTAAAGTTAAAGTGAAAGTTAAAGTTAAAGTTAAAGTTAAAGTTAAAGTTAAAGCGAAAGTTAAAGTTAAAGTGAAAGTTAAAGTTAAAGTTAAAGTTAAAGTTAAAGTTAAAGTTAAAATTAAAATTAAAGTAGAAGTTAAAGTTATAGTTAAAGTTAAAGTTATAGTTAAAGTTAAAGTTAAAGTTAAAGTTAAAATTAAAGTTAAAGTTAAAGTTAAAATTAAAGTGAAAGTTAAAGTTAAAGTTAAAATTAAAGTTAAAGTTAAAGTTAAAGTTAAAATTAAATTTAAAGTTAAAGTGAATGTTAAAGTTAAAGCGAAAGTTAAAGTTAAAGTTAAAATGAAAGTTAAAGTTAAATTCAAAGTCAAAGTTAAAGTCAAAGTTGAAGTTAAAGTTAAGGTTAAGGTTAAGATTAAGGTTAAAGTTAAAGTTAAAGTTAAAGTTAAAGTTAAAGTTAAAGTTAAAGTTAAAGTCAAAGTCAAAGTTAAAGTTAAAGTCAAAGTTAAAGTTAAGGTTAAAGTTAAAGTTAAAGTTAAAGTTAAAGTTAAATTAAAGTTAAGTTAAAGTAAAAGTTAAAGTTAAAGTTAAAGATAAAATTAAAGTTAAATTTAAAGTTAAAGTTAACGTTAAAGTTAAAGTAAAAGTTAAAGTTAAAATTAAAATTAAAGTAGAAGTTAAAGTTATAGTTAAAGTTAAAGTTATAGTTAAAGTTAAAGTTAAAGTTAAAGTTAAAATTAAAGTTAAAGTTAAAGTTAAAATTAAAGTGAAAGTTAAAGTTAAAGTTAAAATTAAAGTTAAAGTTAAAGTTAAAGTTAAAATTAAATTTAAAGTTAAAGTGAATGTTAAAGTTAAAGCGAAAGTTAAAGTTAAAGTTAAAATGAAAGTTAAAGTTAAATTCAAAGTCAAAGTTAAAGTCAAAGTTGAAGTTAAAGTTAAGGTTAAGGTTAAGATTAAGGTTAAAGTTAAAGTTAAAGTTAAAGTTAAAGTTAAAGTTAAAGTTAAAGTTAAAGTTAAAGTCAAAGTCAAAGTTAAAGTTAAAGTCAAAGTTAAAGTTAAGGTTAAAGTTAAAGTTAAAGTTAAATTTAAAGTTAAAGTTACAGCTAAAGTTAAAGTTAAAGTTAAAGTTAAAGTCAAAGTCAAAGTTAAAGTTAAGGTTAAAGTTAAAGTTGAAGTTAAATTTAAAGTTAAAGTTAAAGTTCAAGTTAAGGTTAAAGTTAAAGTTAAAGTTAAAGTTAAAGTTAAAGTTAAAGTTAAATTAAAGTTGAAGTTAAAATTAAAGTTAAAGTTAAAGTAAAAGTTAAAGTTAAAGTTAAAGTTAAGGTTAAAGTTAAAGTTAAATTTAAAGTTAAAGTTACAGCTAAAGTTAAAGTTAAAGTTAAAGTCAAAGTCAAAGTCAAAGTTAAAGTTAAGGTTAAAGTTAAAGTTGAAGTTAAATTTAAAGTTGAAGTTAAAGTTAAAGTTAAAGTTAAGGTTAAAGTTAAAGTTAAGGTTAAAGTTAAAGTTAAAGTTAAAGTTAAGGTTAAAGTTAAAGTTAAAGTAAAAGTAAAAGTTAAATTTAAAGTTAAAGTTAAAGTTAAAGTTAAAGTTAAACTTAAAGTAAAAGTTAAAGTTAAAGTTAAAGTTAAAGGTAAAGTTAAAGTTAAAAATAAAGTTAAAGTTAAAGTTAAAATTAAAGTTAAAGTGAATGGTAAAGTTAAAGCGAAAGTTAAAGTTAAAAATAAAGTTAAAGTTAAATTTAAAATGAAAGTTAAAATTAAAGTCAAAGTCAAAGTTAAAGTCAAAGTTAAAGTTAAAGTTAAAGTTAAGGTTAAAGTTAAAGTGAAAGTTAAAGTTAAAGTTAAAGTTAAAGTTAAAGTTAAAGTTAAAGTTAAAGTTAAAGTTAAAGTTAAAGTTAAAGTTAAAGTTAAAGTTAAATTAAAGTTAAAGTTAAAGTTGAAAATAAAGTTAAAGTTAAAGTTAAGGTTAAAGTTAAAGTTAAAGTTAAAGTTAAAGTTAAAGTTAAAGTAAAAGTAAAATTTAAAGTTAAAGTTAAAGTTAAAGTTAAAGTTAAAGTTAAAGTTAAAGTTAAAGTTAAAGTTAAAGTTAAAGTTAAAGTTAAATTAAAGTTGAAGTTAAAGTTAAAGTTAAAGTTAAAGTTAAAGTAAAAGTTAAAGTTAAAGTTAAAGTTGAAGTTAAAGTTAAAGTTAAAGTTAAAGTCAAAGTTAAAGTTAAAGTTAAAGTTAAGGTTAAAGTTAAAGTTAAATTTAAAGTTAAAGTTAAAGTTAAAGTTAAAGTTAAAGTTAAAGTTAAAGTTAAAGTTAAAGTTAAAGTTAAATTAAAGTTAAAGTTAAAGTTGAAAATAAAGTTAAAGTTAAAGTTAAGGTTAAAGTTAAAGTTAAAGTTAAAGTTAAAGTTAAAGTTAAAGTTAAAGTTAAATTAAAGTTAAAGTTAAAGTTGAAAATAAAGTTAAAGTTAAAGTTAAGGTTAAAGTTAAAGTTAAAGTTAAAGTTAAAGTTAAAGTTAAAGTAAAAGTAAAATTTAAAGTTAAAGTTAAAGTTAAAGTTAAAGTTAAAGTTAAAGTTAAAGTTAAAGTTAAAGTTAAAGTTAAAGTTAAATTAAAGTTGAAGTTAAAGTTAAAGTTAAAGTTAAAGTTAAAGTAAAAGTTAAAGTTAAAGTTAAAGTTGAAGTTAAAGTTAAAGTTAAAGTTAAAGTCAAAGTTAAAGTTAAAGTTAAAGTTAAGGTTAAAGTTAAAGTTAAATTTAAAGTTAAAGTTAAAGTTAAAGTAAAAGTTAAAGTTAAAGTTAAAGTTGAAGTTAAAGTTAAAGTTAAAGTTAAAGTCAAAGTTAAAGTTAAAGTTAAAGTTAAGGTTAAAGTTAAAGTTAAATTTAAAGTTAAAGTTAAAGTTAAAGTTAAAGTTAAAGTTAAAGTTAAAGTTAAAGTTAAAGTTAAAGTTAAATTAAAGTTAAAGTTAAAGTTGAAAATAAAGTTAAAGTTAAAGTTAAGGTTAAAGTTAAAGTTAAAGTTAAAGTTAAAGTTAAAGTTAAAGTTAAAGTTAAAGTTAAAGTTAAAGTTAAAGTTAAAGTTAAAGTTAAAGTTAAAGTCAAAGTCAAAGTTAAAGTTAAGGTTAAAGTTAAAGTTGAAGTTAAATTTAAAGTTGAAGTTAAAGTTAAAGTTAAAGTTAAAGTTAAAGTTAAAGTTAAAGTTAAAGTTAAAGTTAAATTAAAGTTAAAGTTAAAGTTGAAAATAAAGTTAAAGTTAAAGTTAAGGTTAAAGTTAAAGTTAAAGTTAAAGTTAAAGTTAAAGTTAAAGTAAAAGTAAAATTTAAAGTTAAAGTTAAAGTTAAAGTTAAAGTTAAAGTTAAAGTTAAAGTTAAAGTTAAAGTTAAAGTTAAAGTTAAAGTTAAATTAAAGTTGAAGTTAAAGTTAAAGTTAAAGTTAAAGTTAAAGTAAAAGTTAAAGTTAAAGTTAAAGTTGAAGTTAAAGTTAAAGTTAAAGTTAAAGTCAAAGTTAAAGTTGAAGTTAAATTTAAAGTTGAAGTTAAAGTTAAAGTTAAAGTTAAAGTTAAAGTTAAAGTTAAAGTTAAAGTTAAATTAAAGTTAAAGTTAAAGTTGAAAATAAAGTTAAAGTTAAAGTTAAGGTTAAAGTTAAAGTTAAAGTTAAAGTTAAAGTTAAAGTTAAAGTAAAAGTAAAATTTAAAGTTAAAGTTAAAGTTAAAGTTAAAGTTAAAGTTGAAGTTAAAGTTAAAGTTAAAGTTAAAGTTAAAGTAAAAGTTAAAGTTAAAGTTAAAGTTGAAGTTAAAGTTAAAGTTAAAGTTAAAGTCAAAGTTAAAGTTAAAGTTAAAGTTAAGGTTAAAGTTAAAGTTAAATTTAAAGTTGAAGTTAAAGTTAAAGTTAAAGTTAAAATTAAAGTTAAAGTTAAAGTAGAAGTTAAAGTTATAGTTAAAGTTAAAGTTAAAGTTACAGCTAAAGTTAAAGTTAAAGTTATAGTTAAAGTCAAAGTCAAAGTCAAAGTTAAATTTAAAGTTAAAGTAAAAGTTAAAGTTAAAGTTAAAGCGAAAGTTAAAGTTAAAGTGAAAGTTAAAGTTAAAGTCAAAGTCAAAGTCAAAGTTAAAGTTAAAGTGAAAGTTAAAGTTAAAGTTAAAGTTAAAGCTAAAGTTAAAGTTAAAGTGAAAGTTAAAGTCAAAGTTAAAGTTAAAGTTAAAGTCAAAGTTAAAGTTAAAGTTAAAGTTAAGGTTAAAGTTAAAGTTAAATTTAAAGTTAAAGTTAAAGTTAAAGTTGAAGTTAAAGTTAAAATTAAAGTTAAAGTTAAAGTAGAAGTTAAAGTTATAGTTAAAGTTAAAGTTAAATTTAAAGTTAAAGTTAAAGTTAAAGTTAAAGTTAAAGTTAAAGTTAAAGTTAAAGTTAAAGTTAAAGTTAAAGTTAAAGTTAAATTAAAGTTGAAGTTAAAGTTAAAGTTAAAGTTAAAGTTAAAGTAAAAGTTAAAGTTAAAGTTAAAGTTGAAGTTAAAGTTAAAGTTAAAGTTAAAGTCAAAGTTAAAGTTAAAGTTAAAGTTAAGGTTAAAGTTAAAGTTAAATTTAAAGTTAAAGTTAAAGTTAAAGTGAAAGTTAAAGTTAAAGTTAAAGTTAAAGTTAAAGTTAAAGTTAAAGTAGAAGTTAAAGTTATAGTTAAAGTTAAAGTTAAAGTTACAGCTAAAGTTAAAGTTAAAGTTAAAGTGAAAGTTAAAATTAAAGTTAAAGTTAAAGTTAAAGTTAAAGTTAAAGTTAAAGTTAAAGTTAAAGTTAAAGTTAAAGTTAAAGTTAAAGTTAAAGTTAAAGTTAAAGTTAAAGTTAAAGTTAAAGTTAAAGTTAAAGTTAAAGTTAAAGTTAAAGTTAAAGTTAAAGTTAAAGTTAAAGTTAAAGTTAAAGTTAAAGTTAAAGTTAAAGTTAAAGTTAAAGTTAAAGTTAAAGTTAAAGTTAAAGTTAAAGTTAAAGTTAAAGTTAAAGTTAAAGTTAAAGTTAAAGTTAAAGTTAAAGTTAAAGTTAAAGTTAAAGTTAAAGTTGAAGTTAAAGTTAAAGTTAAAGTTAAAATTAAAGTTAAAGTTAAAGTAGAAGTTAAAGTTATAGTTAAAGTTAAAGTTAAAGTTACAGCTAAAGTTAAAGTTAAAGTTAAAGTTAAAGTCAAAGTCAAAGTTAAAGTTAAAGTTAAAGTTAAAGTTAAAGTTAAAGTTAAAGTTAAAGTTAAAATTAAAGTTAAAGTTAAAGTTAAAGTTAAAGCGAAAGTTAAAGTTAAAGTGAAAGTTAAAATTAAAGTCAAAGTCAAAGTCAAAGTTAAAGTTAAAGTGAAAGTTAAAGTTAAAGTTAAAGTTAAAGTTAAAGTTAAAGTTAAAGTTAAAGTTAAAGTTAAAGTTAAAGTTAAAGTTAAAGCTAAAGTTAAAGTTAAAGTTAAAGTTAAAGTGAAAGTTAAAGTTAAAGTTAAAGTTAAAGTTAAAGTTAAAGTTAAAATAAAAGTAAAAGTTAAAGTTAAAGTTAAAGTTGAAGTTGAAGTTAAAGTTAAAGTTAAAGTTAAAGTAAAAGTAAAGGTTAAAGTTAAAGTTAAAGTCGAAGTTAAAGTTAAAGTTAAAGTTAAGGTTATAGTTATAGTTAAAGTAAAAGTTAAAGTTAAAGTTAAAGATAAAATTAAAGTTAAATTTAAAGTTAAAGTTAACGTTAAAGTTAAAGTAAAAGTAAAAGTTAAAGTTAAAATTAAAGTTAAAGTTAAAGTAGAAGTTAAAGTTATAGTTAAAGTTAAAGTTAAAATTAAAGTTAAAGTTAAAGTTAAAGTGAAAGTTAAAGTTAAAGTTAAAGTTAAAGTGAAAGTTAAAGTTAAAGTTAAAGTTAAAGTTAAAGTTAAAGCGAAAGTTAAAGTTAAAGTGAAAGTTAAAGTTAAAGTTAAAGTTAAGGTTAAAGTTAAAGTTAAAGTTAAAGTTAAAGTTAAAGTTAAAGTTAAAGTTAAAGTTAAAGTTAAAGTTAAAGTTAAAGTTAAAGTTAAAGTTAAAGTTAAAGTTAAAGTTAAAGTTAAAGTTAAAGTTAAAGTTAAAGTTAAAGTTAAAGTTAAAGTTAAAGTTAAAGTTAAAGTTAAAGTTAAAGTTAAAGTTGAAGTTAAAGTTAAAATTAAAGTTAAAGTTAAAGTAGAAGTTAAAGTTATAGTTAAAGTTAAAGTTAAATTTAAAGTTAAAGTTAAAGTTAAAGTTAAAGTTAAAGTTAAAGTTAAAGTTAAAGTTAAAGTTAAAGTTAAAGTTAAAGTTAAAGTTAAAGTTAAAGTTAAAGTTAAAGTTAAAGTTAAAGTTAAAGCTAAAGCTAAAGTTAAAGTTAAAGTTAAAGTGAAAGTTGAAGTTAAATTTAAAGTTGAAGTTAAAGTTCAAGTTAAGGTTAAAGTTAAAGTTAAAGTTAAAGTTAAAGTTAAATTAAAGTTAAGTTAAAGTAAAAGTTAAAGTTAAAGTTAAAGATAAAATTAAAGTTAAATTTAAAGTTAAAGTTAACGTTAAAGTTAAAGTAAAAGTTAAAGTTAAAATTAAAATTAAAGTAGAAGTTAAAGTTATAGTTAAAGTTAAAGTTATAGTTAAAGTTAAAGTTAAAGTTAAAATTAAAGTTAAAGTTAAAGTTAAAGTGAAAGTTAAAGTTAAAGTTAAAGTTAAAGTTAAAGTGAAAGTTAAAGTTAAAGTTAAAGTTAAAGTTAAAGTTAAAGCGAAAGTTAAAGTTAAAGTGAAAGTTAAAGTTAAAGTTAAAGTTAAAGTTAAAGTTAAAGTTAAAGTTAAAGTTAAAGTTAAAGTTAAAGTTAAAGTTAAAGTTAAAATTAAAGTTAAAGTTAAAGTTAAAATTAAAGTGAAAGTTAAAGTTAAAGTTAAAATTAAAGTTAAAGTTAAAGTTAAAGTTAAAATTAAATTTAAAGTTAAAGTGAATGTTAAAGTTAAAGCGAAAGTTTAAGTTAAAGTTAAAATGAAAGTTAAAGTTAAATTCAAAGTCAAAGTCAAAGTCAAAGTTAAAGTTAAAGTTAAGGTTAAGGTTAAGATTAAGGTTAAAGTTAAAGTTAAAGTTAAAGTTAAAGTTAAAGTTAAAGTTAAAGTTAAAGTTAAAGTCAAAGTCAAAGTTAAAGTTAAAGTCAAAGTTAAAGTTAAGGTTAAAGTTAAAGTTAAAGTTAAATTTAAAGTTAAAGTTACAGCTAAAGTTAAAGTTAAAGTTAAAGTTAAAGTTAAAGTCAAAGTCAAAGTTAAAGTTAAGGTTAAAGTTAAAGTTGAAGTTAAATTTAAAGTTAAAGTTAAAGTTCAAGTTAAGGTTAAAGTTAAAGTTAAAGTTAAAGTTAAAGTTAAAGTTAAAGTTAAAGTTAAAGTTAAAGTTAAATTAAAGTTGAAGTTAAAGTTAAAGTTAAAGTTAAAGTAAAAGTTAAAGTTAAAGTTAAAGTTGAAGTTAAAGTTAAAGTTAAAGTTAAAGTCAAAGTTAAAGTTAAAGTTAAAGTTAAGGTTAAAGTTAAAGTTAAATTTAAAGTTAAAGTTACAGCTAAAGTTAAAGTTAAAGTTAAAGTCAAAGTCAAAGTCAAAGTTAAAGTTAAGGTTAAAGTTAAAGTTGAAGTTAAATTTAAAGTTGAAGTTAAAGTTAAAGTTAAAGTTAAGGTTAAAGTTAAAGTTAAGGTTAAAGTTAAAGTTAAAGTTAAAGTTAAAGTTAAAGTTAAGGTTAAAGTTAAAGTTAAAGTAAAAGTAAAAGTAAAAGTTAAATTTAAAGTTAAAGTTAAAGTTAAAGTTAAACTTAAAGTAAAAGTTAAAGTTAAAGTTAAAGGTAAAGTTAAAGTTAAAAATAAAGTTAAAGTTAAAGTTAAAATTAAAGTTAAAGTGAATGGTAAAGTTAAAGCGAAAGTTAAAGTTAAAAATAAAGTTAAAGTTAAATTTAAAATGAAAGTTAAAATTAAAGTCAAAGTCAAAGTTAAAGTCAAAGTTAAAGTTAAAGTTAAAGTTAAGGTTAAAGTTAAAGTTAAAGTTAAAGTTAAAGTTAAAGTTAAAGTTAAAGTTAAAGTTAAAGTTAAAGTTAAAGTTAAAGTTAAAGTTAAAGTTAAAGTTAAAGTCAAAGTCAAAGTTAAAGTTAAGGTTAAAGTTAAAGTTGAAGTTAAATTTAAAGTTGAAGTTAAAGTTAAAGTTAAAGTTAAAGTTAAATTAAAGTTAAAGTTAAAGTTGAAAATAAAGTTAAAGTTAAAGTTAAGGTTAAAGTTAAAGTTAAAGTTAAAGTTAAAGTTAAAGTTAAAGTTAAAGTTAAAGTAAAAGTAAAAGTAAAAGTTAAAGTTAAAGTTAAAGTTAAAGTTAAAGTTAAAGTTAAAGTTAAAGTTAAAGTTAAAGTTGAAGTTAAAGTTAAAGTTAAAGTTAAAGTTAAAATTAAAGTTAAAGTTAAAGTTAAAGTTGAAGTCAAAGTTAAAGTTAAAGTTAAGGTTAAAGTTAAAGTTAAAGTTAAAGTTAAATTAAAGTTAAAGTTAAAAATAAAGTTAAAGTTAAAGTTAAGGTCAAAGTTAAAAATAAAGTTAAAGTAAAAGTTAAGGTTAAAGCTAAAGTTAAAGTTAAAGTTAAAATTAAAGTCAAAGTCAAAGTCAAAGTTAAAGTTAAAGTTAAAGTTAAAGTTAAAGTTAAAGTTAAAGTTAAAGTAAAAGTTAAAGTTAAAGTGAAAGTTAAAGTTAAAGTTAAAATTAAAGTTAAAGTTAAAGTTAAAGTAAAAGTAAAAGTAAAAGTTAAAATTAAAGTTAAAGTTAAAGTTAAAGTTAAAGTTAAAGTTAAAGTTAAAGTTAAAGTTAAAGTTAAAGTTAAAGTTAAAGTTAAAGTTAAAGTTAAAGTTAAAGTTAAAGTTGAAGTTAAAGTTAAAGTTAAAGTTAAAATTAAAGTTAAAGTTAAAGTAGAAGTTAAAGTTATAGTTAAAGTTAAAGTTAAAGTTACAGCTAAAGTTAAAGTTAAAGTTAAAGTTAAAGTCAAAGTCAAAGTCAAAGTTAAAGTTAAAGTTAAAGTTAAAGTAAAAGTTAAAGTTAAAGTTAAAGCGAAAGTTAAAGTTAAAGTGAAAGTTAAAATTAAAGTCAAAGTCAAAGTCAAAGTTAAAGTTAAAGTGAAAGTTAAAGTTAAAGTTAAAGTTAAAGTTAAAGTTAAAGTTAAAGTTAAAGCTAAAGTTAAAGTTAAAGTTAAAGTGAAAGTTAAAGTTAAAGTTAAAGTTAAAGTTAAAGTTAAAGTTAAAGTTAAAGTAAAAGTAAAAGTTAAAGTTAAAGTTAAAGTTGAAGTTGAAGTTAAAGTTAAAGTTAAAGTAAAAGTAAAGGTTAAAGTTAAAGTTAAAGTCGAAGTTAAAGTTAAAGTTAAATTTATAGTTAAAGTTAAAGTTAAAGTTAAAGTTAAGGTTGAAGTCAAAGTTAAAATTAAAGTTAAAGTAAAAGTTAAAGATAAAATTAAAGTTAAATTTAAAGTTAAAGTTAACGTTAAAGTTAAAGTAAAAGTAAAAGTTAAAGTTAAAATTAAAGTTAAAGTTAAAGTAGAAGTTAAAGTTATAGTTAAAGTTAAAGTTAAAGTTAAAATTAAAGTTAAAGTTAAAGTTAAAGTGAAAGTTAAAGTTAAAGTTAAAGTTAAAGTTAAAGTGAAAGTTAAAGTTAAAGTTAAAGCGAAAGTTAAAGTTAAAGTGAAAGTTAAAGTTAAAGTTAAAGTTAAAGTTAAAGTTAAAGTTAAAGTTAAAGTTAAAGTTAAAGTTAAAGTTAAAGTTAAAGTTAAAGTTAAAGTTAAAGTTAAAGTTAAAGTTAAAGTTGAAGTTAAAGTTAAAGTTAAAGTTAAAATTAAAGTTAAAGTTAAAGTAGAAGTTAAAGTTATAGTTAAAGTTAAAGTTAAATTTAAAGTTAAAGTTAAAGTTAAAGTTAAAGTTAAAGTTAAAGTTAAAGTTAAAGTTAAAGTTAAAGTTAAAGCTAAAGCTAAAGTTAAAGTTAAAGTTAAAGTGAAAGTTGAAGTTAAATTTAAAGTTGAAGTTAAAGTTCAAGTTAAGGTTAAAGTTAAAGTTAAAGTTAAAGTTAAAGTTAAAGTTAAATTAAAGTTAAGTTAAAGTAAAAGTTAAAGTTAAAGTTAAAGATAAAATTAAAGTTAAATTTAAAGTTAAAGTTAACGTTAAAGTTAAAGTAAAAGTTAAAGTTAAAATTAAAGTTAAAGTAGAAGTTAAAGTTATAGTTAAAGTTAAAGTTAAAGTTAAAATTAAAGTTAAAGTTAAAGTTAAAGTGAAAGTTAAAGTCAAAGTTAAAGTTAAAGTTAAAGTGAAAGTTAAAGTTAAAGTTAAAGTTAAAGTTAAAGTTAAAGTTAAAGTTAAAGCGAAAGTTAAAGTTAAAGTGAAAGTTAAAGTTAAAGTTAAAGTTAAAGTTAAAGTTAAAATTAAAGTTAAAGTTAAAGTTAAAATTAAAGTTAAAGTTAAAGTTAAAGTTAAATTAAAGTTAAAGTTAAGGTTAAAGTTAAAGTTAAAATTAAAGTTAAAGTTAAAGTTAAAGTTAAAGTTAAAGTTAAAGTTAAATTAAAGTTGAAGTTAAAGTTAAAGTTAAAGTTAAAGTTAAAGTAAAAGTTAAAGTTAAAGTTAAAGTTGAAGTTAAAGTTAAAGTTAAAGTTAAAGTTAAAGTCAAAGTTAAAGTTAAAGTTAAGGTTAAAGTTAAAGTTAAATTTAAAGTTAAAGTTACAGCTAAAGTTAAAGTTAAAGTTAAAGTTAAAGTCAAAATCAAAGTCAAAGTTAAAGTTAAAGTTAAAGTAAAAGTAAAAGTTAAAGTTAAAGTTAAAGTTAAAGTTAAAGTTAAAGTTGAAGTTAAAGTTAAAGTTAAAGTTAAAGTTAAAGTGAAAGTTAAAGTTAAAGTTAAAGTAAAAGTAAAAGTTAAAGTTAAAGTTAAAGTTAAAGTTAAAGTTAAAGTTAAAGTTAAAGTTAAAGTTAAAGTTAAAGTTAAAGTTAAAGGTAAAGTTAAAGTTAAAGTTAAAGTTAAAGTTAAAGTTAAAGTTAAAGTTAAAGTTAAAGTTAAAGTTAAAGTTAAAGTTAAAGTTAAAGTTGAAGTTAAAGTTAAAGTTAAAGTTAAAATTAAAGTTAAAGTTAAAGTTAAAGTTAAAGTTAAAGTTAAAGTTAAAGTTAAAGTTAAAGTTAAAGTTAAAGTTAAAGTTAAAGTTAAAGTAAAAGTTAAAGTTAAAGTTAAAGTTGAAGTTAAAGTTAAAGTTAAAGTTAAAGTCAAAGTTAAAGTTAAAGTTAAGGTTAAAGTTAAAGTTAAATTTAAAGTTAAAGTTACAGCTAAAGTTAAAGTTAAAGTTAAAGTTAAAGTCAAAGTCAAAGTCAAAGTTAAAGTTAAAGTTAAAGTAAAAGTAAAAGTTAAAGTTAAAGTTAAAGTTGAAGTTAAAGTTAAAGTTAAAGTTAAAGTGAAAGTTAAAGTTAAAGTTAAAGTTAAAGTAAAAGTTAAAGTTAAAGTTAAAGTTAAAGTTAAAGTTAAAGTTAAAGTTAAAGTTAAAGTTAAAGTTAAAGTTGAAGTTAAAGTTAAAGTTAAAGTTAAAATTAAAGTTAAAGTTAAAGTTAAAGTTAAAGTTAAAGTTAAAGTTAAAGTTAAAGTTAAAGTTAAAGTTAAAGTTAAAGTTAAAGTTAAAGTTAAAGTTAAAGTTAAAGTTAAAGTTAAAGTTAAAGTTAAAGTTAAAGTTAAAGTTAAAGTTAAAGTTAAAGTTAAAGTTAAAGTTAAAGTTAAAGTTAAAGTTAAAGTTAAAATTAAAGTTAAAGTTAAAGTAGAAGTTAAAGTTATAGTTAAAGTTAAAGTTAAAGTTAAAGTTACAGCTAAAGTTAAAGTTAAAGTTAAAGTTAAAGTCAAAGTCAAAGTTAAATTTAAAGTTAAAGTTAAAGTTAAAGTTAAAGTTAAAGCGAAAGTTAAAGTTAAAGTGAAAGTTAAAGTTAAAGTCAAAGTCAAAGTCAAAGTTAAAGTTAAAGTGAAAGTTAAAGTTAAAGTTAAAGTTAAAGCTAAAGCTAAAGTTAAAGTTAAAGTGAAAGTTAAAGTTAAAGTTAAAGTTAAAGCTAAAGCTAAAGTTAAAGTTAAAGTGAAAGTTGAAGTTAAATTTAAAGTTGAAGTTAAAGTTCAAGTTAAGGTTAAAGTTAAAGTTAAAATTAAAGTTAAATTAAAGTTGAAGTTAAAGTTAAAGTTAAAGTTAAAGTTAAAGTTAAAGTAAAAGTTAAAGTTAAAGTTAAAGTTAAAGTTGAAGTTAAAGTTAAAGTTAAAGTTAAAGTCAAAGTTAAAGTTAAAGTTAAGGTTAAAGTTAAAGTTAAATTTAAAGTTAAAGTTACAGCTAATGTTAAAGCCAAAGTCAAAGTCAAAGTTAAAGTTAAAGTTAAGTTAAAGTAAAAGTAAAAGTTAAAGTTAAAGTTAAAGTTAAAGTTGAAGTTAAAGTTAAAGTTAAAGTTAAAGTGAAAGTTAAAGTTAAAGTTAAAGTTAAAGTTAAAGTTAAAGTTAAAGTTAAAGTTAAAGTTAAAGTAAAAGTAAAAGTAAAAGTAAAAGTTAAAGTTAAAGTTAAAGTTAAAGTTAAAGTTAAAGTTAAAGTTAAAGTTAAAGTTAAAGTTAAAGTTAAAGTTAAAGTTAAAGTTAAAGTTAAAGTTAAAGTTAAAGTTAAAGTTAAAGTTAAAGTTAAAGTTAAAGTTAAAGTTAAAGTTAAAGTTAAAGTTAAAGTTAAAGTTAAAGTTAAAGTTAAAGTTAAAGTTAAAGTTAAAGTTAAAGTTAAAGTTAAAGTTAAAGTTAAAGTTAAACTTAAAGTTAAAGTAAAAGTTAAAGTTAAAGTTAAAGTTGAAGTTAAAGTTAAAGTTAAAGTTAAAGTTAAAGTTAAAGTTAAAGTTAAAGTTAAAGTTAAAGTTAAAGTTAAAGTTAAAGTTGAAGTTAAAGTTAAAGTTAAAGTTAAAAGTAAAGTTAAAGTTAAAGTAGAAGTTAAAGTTATAGTTAAAGTTAAAGTTAAAGTAACAGCTAAAGTTAAAGTTAAAGTTAAAGTTAAAGTCAAAGTCAAAGTCAAAGTTAAAGTTAAAGTTAAGTTAAAGTAAAAGTTAAAGTTAAAGTTAAAGTTAAAGTTGAAGTTAAAGTTAAAGTTAAAGTTAAAGTGAAAGTTAAAGTTAAAGTTAAAGTTAAAGTTAAAGTTAAAGTTAAAGTTAAAGTTAAAGTAAAAGTAAAAGTTAAAGTAAAAGTTAAAGTTAAAGTTAAAGTTAAAGTTAAAGTTAAAGTTAAAGTTAAAGTTAAAGTTAAAGTTAAAGTTAAAGTTAAAGTTAAAGTTAAAGTTAAAGTTAAAGTTAAAGTTAAAGTTAAAGTAAAAGTAAAAGTTAAAGTAAAAGTTAAAGTTAAAGTTAAAGTTAAAGTTAAAGTTAAAGTTAAAGTTAAAGTTAAAGTTAAAGTTAAAGTTAAAGTTAAAGTTAAAGTTAAAGTTAAAGTTAAAGTTAAAGTTAAAGTTAAAGTTAAAGTTAAAGTTAAAGTTAAAGTTAAAGTTAAAGTTAAAGTTAAAGTTAAAGTTAAAGTTAAAGTTAAAGTTAAAGTTAAAGTTAAAGTTAAAGTTAAAGTTAAAGTTAAAGAAGAAGTTAAAGTTATAGTTAAAGTTAAAGTTAAAGTTACAGCTAAAGTTAAAGTTAAAGTTAAAGTTAAAGTCAAAGTCAAAGTCAAAGTTAAAGTTAAAGTTAAATTTAAAGTAAAAGTTAAAGTTAAAGTTAAAGTTAAAGTTAAAGTTAAAGTTAAAGTTAAAGTTAAAGTTAAAGTTAAAGCGAAAGTTAAAGTTAAAGTGAAAGTTAAAATTAAAGTCAAAGTCAAAGTCAAAGTTAAAGTTAAAGTGAAAGTTAAAGTTAAAGTTAAAGTTAAAGTTAAAGTTAAAGTTAAAGTTAAAGTTAAAGTTAAAGTTAAAGCTAAAGTTAAAGTTAAAGTTAAAGTTAAAGTGAAAGTTAAAGTTAAAGTTAAAGTTAAAATTAAAGTTAAAGTTAAAATAAAAGTTAAAGTTAAAGTTAAAGTTAAAGTTAAAGTTGAAGTTGAAGTTAAAGTTAAAGTTAAAGTTAAAGTAAAAGTAAAGGTTAAAGTTAAAGTTAAAGTCGAAGTTAAAGTTAAAGTTAAAGTTAAAGTTATAGTTATAGTTAAAGTTAAAGTTAAAGTTAAAGTTAAGGTTGAAGTCAAAGTTAAAATTAAAGTTAAAGTTAAGTTAAAGTAAAAGTTAAAGTTAAAGTTAAAGATAAAATTAAAGTTAAATTTAAAGTTAAAGTTAACGTTAAAGTTAAAGTAAAAGTAAAAGTTAAAGTTAAAATTAAAGTTAAAGTTAAAGTAGAAGTTAAAGTTATAGTTAAAGTTAAAGTTAAAATTAAAGTTAAAGTTAAAGTTAAAGTGAAAGTTAAAGTTAAAGTTAAAGTTAAAGTGAAAGTTAAAGTTAAAGTTAAAGTTAAAGTTAAAGTTAAAGCGAAAGTTAAAGTTAAAGTGAAAGTTAAAGTTAAAGATAAAGTTAAGGTTAACGTTAAAGTTAAAGTTAAAGTTAAAGTTAAAGTTAAAGTTAAAGTTAAAGTTAAAGTTAAAGTTAAAGTTAAAGTTAAAGTTAAAGTTAAAGTTAAAGTTAAAGTTAAAGTTAAAGTTAAAGTTAAAGTTAAAGTTAAAGTTAAAGTTAAAGTTAAAGTTAAAGTTAAAGTTAAAGTTAAAGTTAAAGTTAAAGTTAAAGTTAAAGTTAAAGTTAAAGTTAAAGTTAAAGTTAAAGTTAAAGTTAAAGTTAAAGTTGAAGTTAAAGTTAAAGTTAAAATTAAAGTTAAAGTTAAAGTAGAAGTTAAAGTTATAGTTAAAGTTAAAGTTAAATTTAAAGTTAAAGTTAAAGTTAAAGTTAAAGTTAAAGTTAAAGTTAAAGTTAAAGTTAAAGTTAAAGTTAAAGTTAAAGTTAAAGTTAAAGTTAAAGTTAAAGTTAAAGTTAAAGTTAAAGTTAAAGTTAAAGTTAAAGTTAAAGTTAAAGTTAAAGCTAAAGCTAAAGTTAAAGTTAAAGTTAAAGTGAAAGTTGAAGTTAAATTAAAGTTGAAGTTAAAGTTCAAGTTAAGGTTAAAGTTAAAGTTAAAGTTAAAGTTAAAGTTAAATTAAAGTTAAGTTAAAGTAAAAGTTAAAGTTAAAGTTAAAGATAAAATTAAAGTTAAATTTAAAGTTAAAGTTAACGTTAAAGTTAAAGTAAAAGTTAAAGTTAAAATTAAAATTAAAGTAGAAGTTAAAGTTATAGTTAAAGTTAAAGTTATAGTTAAAGTTAAAGTTAAAATTAAAGTTAAAGTTAAAGTTAAAGTGAAAGTTAAAGTTAAAGTTAAAGTTAAAGTGAAAGTTAAAGTTAAAGTTAAAGTTAAAGTTAAAGTTAAAGCGAAAGTTAAAGTTAAAGTGAAAGTTAAAGTTAAAGTTAAAGTTAAAGTTAAAGTTAAAGTTAAAATTAAAATTAAAGTAGAAGTTAAAGTTATAGTTAAAGTTAAAGTTATAGTTAAAGTTAAAGTTAAAGTTAAAGTTAAAATTAAAGTTAAAGTTAAAGTTAAAATTAAAGTGAAAGTTAAAGTTAAAGTTAAAATTAAAGTTAAAGTTAAAGTTAAAGTTAAAATTAAATTTAAAGTTAAAGTGAATGTTAAAGTTAAAGCGAAAGTTAAAGTTAAAGTTAAAATGAAAGTTAAAGTTAAATTCAAAGTCAAAGTTAAAGTCAAAGTTGAAGTTAAAGTTAAGGTTAAGGTTAAGATTAAGGTTAAAGTTAAAGTTAAAGTTAAAGTTAAAGTTAAAGTTAAAGTTAAAGTTAAAGTCAAAGTCAAAGTTAAAGTTAAAGTCAAAGTTAAAGTTAAGGTTAAAGTTAAAGTTAAAGTTAAAGTTAAAGTTAAATTAAAGTTAAGTTAAAGTAAAAGTTAAAGTTAAAGTTAAAGATAAAATTAAAGTTAAATTTAAAGTTAAAGTTAACGTTAAAGTTAAAGTAAAAGTTAAAGTTAAAATTAAAATTAAAGTAGAAGTTAAAGTTATAGTTAAAGTTAAAGTTATAGTTAAAGTTAAAGTTAAAGTTAAAGTTAAAATTAAAGTTAAAGTTAAAGTTAAAATTAAAGTGAAAGTTAAAGTTAAAGTTAAAATTAAAGTTAAAGTTAAAGTTAAAGTTAAAATTAAATTTAAAGTTAAAGTGAATGTTAAAGTTAAAGCGAAAGTTAAAGTTAAAGTTAAAATGAAAGTTAAAGTTAAATTCAAAGTCAAAGTTAAAGTCAAAGTTGAAGTTAAAGTTAAGGTTAAGGTTAAGATTAAGGTTAAAGTTAAAGTTAAAGTTAAAGTTAAAGTTAAAGTTAAAGTTAAAGTTAAAGTTAAAGTCAAAGTCAAAGTTAAAGTTAAAGTCAAAGTTAAAGTTAAGGTTAAAGTTAAAGTTAAAGTTAAATTTAAAGTTAAAGTTACAGCTAAAGTTAAAGTTAAAGTTAAAGTTAAAGTCAAAGTCAAAGTTAAAGTTAAGGTTAAAGTTAAAGTTGAAGTTAAATTTAAAGTTAAAGTTAAAGTTCAAGTTAAGGTTAAAGTTAAAGTTAAAGTTAAAGTTAAAGTTAAAGTTAAAGTTAAATTAAAGTTGAAGTTAAAGTTAAAGTTAAAGTTAAAGTAAAAGTTAAAGTTAAAGTTAAAGTTAAGGTTAAAGTTAAAGTTAAATTTAAAGTTAAAGTTACAGCTAAAGTTAAAGTTAAAGTTAAAGTCAAAGTCAAAGTCAAAGTTAAAGTTAAGGTTAAAGTTAAAGTTGAAGTTAAATTTAAAGTTGAAGTTAAAGTTAAAGTTAAAGTTAAGGTTAAAGTTAAAGTTAAGGTTAAAGTTAAAGTTAAAGTTAAAGTTAAGGTTAAAGTTAAAGTTAAAGTAAAAGTAAAAGTTAAATTTAAAGTTAAAGTTAAAGTTAAAGTTAAAGTTAAACTTAAAGTAAAAGTTAAAGTTAAAGTTAAAGTTAAAGGTAAAGTTAAAGTTAAAAATAAAGTTAAAGTTAAAGTTAAAATTAAAGTTAAAGTGAATGGTAAAGTTAAAGCGAAAGTTAAAGTTAAAAATAAAGTTAAAGTTAAATTTAAAATGAAAGTTAAAATTAAAGTCAAAGTCAAAGTTAAAGTCAAAGTTAAAGTTAAAGTTAAAGTTAAGGTTAAAGTTAAAGTGAAAGTTAAAGTTAAAGTTAAAGTTAAAGTTAAAGTTAAAGTTAAAGTTAAAGTTAAAGTTAAAGTTAAAGTTAAAGTTAAAGTTAAAGTTAAAGTTAAAGTTAAAGTTAAAGTTAAAGTTAAAGTTAAAGTCAAAGTCAAAGTTAAAGTTAAGGTTAAAGTTAAAGTTGAAGTTAAATTTAAAGTTGAAGTTAAAGTTAAAGTTAAAGTTAAAGTTAAAGTTAAAGTTAAAGTTAAAGTTAAAGTTAAATTAAAGTTAAAGTTAAAGTTGAAAATAAAGTTAAAGTTAAAGTTAAGGTTAAAGTTAAAGTTAAAGTTAAAGTTAAAGTTAAAGTTAAAGTAAAAGTAAAATTTAAAGTTAAAGTTAAAGTTAAAGTTAAAGTTAAAGCTAAAGTTAAAGTTGAAGTTAAAGTTAAAGTTAAAGTTAAAGTTAAAGTTAAAGTTAAAGTTAAGGTTCAAGTCAAAGTTAAAGTTAAAGTTAAAGTTAAGGTTAAAGTTAAAGTTAAAGTTAAAGTTAAAGTTAAATTAAAGTTAAAGTTAAAAATAAAGTTAAAGTTAAGGTCAAAGTTAAAAATAAAGTTAAAGTAAAAGTTAAGGTTAAAGTTAAAGTTAAAGTTAAAGTTAAAGTTAAAATTAAAGTCAAAGTCAAAGTCAAAGTTAAAGTTAAAGTTAAAGTTAAAGTTAAAGTTAAAGTTAAAGTAAAAGTTAAAGTTAAAGTTAAAGTTGAAGTTAAAGTTAAAGTTAAAGTTAAAGTGAAAGTTAAAGTTAAAGTTAAAGTTAAAGTTAAAGTTAAAGTTAAAGTTAAAGTTAAAGTTAAAGTTAAAGTTAAAGTTAAAGTTAAAGTTAAAGTTAAAGTTAAAGTTATAGTTAAAGTTAAAGTTAAAGTTAAAGTTAAAGTTAAAGTTAAAGTTGAAGTTAAAGTTAAAGTTAAAGTTAAAATTAAAGTTAAAGTAGAAGTTAAAGTTATAGTTAAAGTTAAAGTTAAAGTTACAGCTAAAGTTAAAGTTAAAGTTAAAGTTAAAGTCAAAGTCAAAGTCAAAGTTAAAGTTAAAGTTAAAGTAAAAGTTAAAGTTAAAGTTAAAGCGAAAGTTAAAGTTAAAGTGAAAGTTAAAATTAAAGTCAAAGACAAAGTCAAAGTTAAAGTTAAAGTGAAAGTTAAAGTTAAAGTTAAAGTTAAAGTTAAAGTTAAAGCTAAAGTTAAAGTTAAAGTTAAAGTTAAAGTTAAAGTGAAAGTTAAAGTTAAAGTTAAAGTTAAAGTTAAAGTTAAAGTTAAAGTTAAAGTTAAAGTTAAAGTTAAAGTAAAAGTAAAAGTTAAAGTTAAAGTTAAAGTTAAAGTTAAAGTTAAAGTTGAAGTTGAAGTTAAAGTTAAAGTTAAAGTTAAAGTAAAAGTAAAGGTTAAAGTTAAAGTTAAAGTCGAAGTTAAAGTTAAAGTTAAATTTATAGTTAAAGTTAAAGTTAAAGTTAAAGTTAAGGTTGAAGTCAAAGTTAAAATTAAAGTTAAAGTAAAAGTTAAAGATAAAATTAAAGTTAAATTTAAAGTTAAAGTTAACGTTAAAGTTAAAGTAAAAGTAAAAGTTAAAGTTAAAATTAAAGTTAAAGTTAAAGTAGAAGTTAAAGTTATAGTTAAAGTTAAAGTTAAAGTTAAAATTAAAGTTAAAGTTAAAGTTAAAGTGAAAGTTAAAGTTAAAGTTAAAGTTAAAGTTAAAGTTAAAGTGAAAGTTAAAGTTAAAGTTAAAGTTAAAGCGAAAGTTAAAGTTAAAGTGAAAGTTAAAGTTAAAGTTAAAGTTAAAGTTAAAGTTAAAGTTAAAGTTAAAGTTAAAGTTAAAGTTAAAGTTAAAGTTAAAGTTAAAGTTAAAGTTAAAGTTAAAGTTAAAGTTAAAGTTAAAGTTAAAGTTAAAGTTAAAGTTAAAGTTAAAGTTAAAGTTAAAGTTAAAGTTGAAGTTAAAGTTAAAGTTAAAGTTAAAATTAAAGTTAAAGTTAAAGTAGAAGTTAAAGTTATAGTTAAAGTTAAAGTTAAATTTAAAGTTAAAGTTAAAGTTAAAGTTAAAGTTAAAGTTAAAGTTAAAGTTAAAGTTAAAGTTAAAGTTAAAGCTAAAGCTAAAGTTAAAGTTAAAGTTAAAGTGAAAGTTGAAGTTAAATTTAAAGTTGAAGTTAAAGTTCAAGTTAAGGTTAAAGTTAAAGTTAAAGTTAAAGTTAAAGTTAAAGTTAAAGTTAAATTAAAGTTAAGTTAAAGTAAAAGTTAAAGTTAAAGTTAAAGATAAAATTAAAGTTAAATTTAAAGTTAAAGTTAACGTTAAAGTTAAAGTAAAAGTTAAAGTTAAAATTAAAGTTAAAGTAGAAGTTAAAGTTATAGTTAAAGTTAAAGTTAAAGTTAAAATTAAAGTTAAAGTTAAAGTTAAAGTGAAAGTTAAAGTCAAAGTTAAAGTTAAAGTTAAAGTGAAAGTTAAAGTTAAAGTTAAAGTTAAAGTTAAAGTTAAAGTTAAAGTTAAAGTTAAAGCGAAAGTTAAAGTTAAAGTGAAAGTTAAAGTTAAAGTTAAAGTTAAAGTTAAAATTAAAGTTAAAGTTAAAGTTAAAATTAAAGTTAAAGTTAAAGTTAAATTAAAGTTAAAGTTAAGGTTAAAGTTAAAGTTAAAATTAAAGTTAAAGTTAAAGTTAAAGTTAAAGTTAAATTAAAGTTGAAGTTAAAGTTAAAGTTAAAGTTAAAGTTAAAGTAAAAGTTAAAGTTAAAGTTAAAGTTGAAGTTAAAGTTAAAGTTAAAGTCAAAGTTAAAGTTAAAGTTAAGGTTAAAGTTAAAGTTAAATTTAAAGTTAAAGTTACAGCTAAAGTTAAAGTTAAAGTTAAAGTTAAAGTCAAAGTCAAAGTCAAAGTTAAAGTTAAAGTTAAAGTTAAAGTAAAAGTAAAAGTTAAAGTTAAAGTTAAAGTTAAAGTTGAAGTTAAAGTTAAAGTTAAAGTTAAAGTTAAAGTGAAAGTTAAAGTTAAAGTTAAAGTAAAAGTTAAAGTTAAAGTTAAAGTTAAAGTTAAAGTTAAAGTTAAAGTTAAAGTTAAAGTTAAAGTTAAAGTTAAAGTTAAAGTTAAAGTTAAAGTTAAAGTTAAAGTTAAAGTTAAAGTTAAAGTTAAAGTTAAAGTTAAAGTTAAAGTTAAAGTTAAAGTTAAAGTTAAAGTTAAAGTTAAAGTTAAAGTTAAAGTTAAAGTTGAAGTTAAAGTTAAAGTTAAAGTTAAAATTAAAGTTAAAGTTAAAGTTAAAGTTAAAGTTAAAGTTAAAGTTAAAGTTAAAGTTAAAGTTAAAGTTAAAGTTAAAGTTAAAGTTAAAGTTAAAGTTAAAGTTAAAGTTAAAGTTAAAGTTAAAGTTAAAGTTAAAGTTAAAGTTAAAGTTAAAGTTGAAGTTAAAGTTAAAGTTAAAATTAAAGTTAAAGTAGAAGTTAAAGTTATAGTTAAAGTTAAAGTTAAAGTTACAGCTAAAGTTAAAGTTAAAGTTAAAGTTAAAGTTAAAGTTAAAGTCAAAGTCAAAGTCAAAGTTAAAGTTAAAGTTAAAGTAAAAGTAAAAGTTAAAGTTAAAGTTAAAGTTAAAGTTAAAGTTAAAGTTAAAGTTAAAGCGAAAGTTAAAGTTAAAGTGAAAGTTAAAGTTAAAGTCAAAGTCAAAGTCAAAGTTAAAGTTAAAGTGAAAGTTAAAGTGAAAGTTAAAGTTAGAGTTAAAGTTAAAGTTAAAGTTAAAGTGAAAGTTAAAGTTAAAGTTAAAGCTAAAGCTAAATTTAAAGTTAAAGTGAAAGTTGAAGTTAAATTTAAAGTTGAAGTTAAAGTTCAAGTTAAGGTTAAAGTTAAAGTTAAAATTAAAGTTAAATTAAAGTTGAAGTTAAAGTTAAAGTTAAAGTTAAAGTTAAAGTTAAAGTTAAAGTTAAAGTAAAAGTTAAAGTTAAAGTTGAAGTTAAAGTTAAAATTAAAGTTAAAGTTAAAGTCAAAGTTAAAGTTAAAGTTAAGGTTAAAGTTAAAGTTAAATTTAAAGTTAAAGTTACAGCTAAAGTTAAAGTTAAAGTTATAGTTAAAGTCAAAGTCAAAGTCAAAGTTAAAGTTAAAGTTAAAGTTAAAGTAAAAGTAAAAGTTAAAGTTAAAGTTAAAGTTGAAGTTAAAGTTAAAGTTAAAGTTAAAGTGAAAGTTAAAGTTAAAGTTAAAGTTAAAGTAAAAGTAAAAGTTAAAGTTAAAGTTAAAGTTAAAGTTAAAGTTAAAGTTAAAGTTAAAGTTAAAGTTAAAGTTAAAGTTAAAGTTAAAGTTAAAGTTAAAGTTAAAGTTAAAGTTGAAGTTAAAGTTAAAGTTAAAGTTAAAATTAAAGTTAAAGTTAAAGTAGAAGTTAAAGTTATAGTTAAAGTTAAAGTTAAAGTTACAGCTAAAGTTAAAGTTAAAGTTAAAGTCAAAGTCAAAGTCAAAGTTAAAGTTAAAGTTAAAGTTAAAGTTAAAGTTAAAGCGAAAGTTAAAGTTAAAGTGAAAGTTAAAATTAAAGTCAAAGTCAAAGTCAAAGTTAAAGTTAAAGTGAAAGTTAAAGTTAAAGTTAAAGTTAAAGTTAAAGTTAAAGTTAAAGTTAAAGTTAAAGTTAAAGCTAAAGCTAAAGTTAAAGTTAAAGTTAAAGTTAAAGTTAAAGTGAAAGTTAAAGTTAAAGTTAAAGTTAAAGTTAAAGTTAAAGTTAAAGTTAAAGTTAAAGTTAAAGTTAAAGTTAAAGTTAAAGTAAAAGTTAAAGTTAAAGTTAAAGTTAAAGTTGAAGTTGAAGTTAAAGTTAAAGTTAAAGTAAAAGTAAAGGTTAAAGTTAAAGTTAAAGTCGAAGTTAAAGTTAAAGTTAAAGTTAAATTTATAGTTAAAGTTAATGTTAAAGTTAAAGTTAAGGTTGAAGTCAAAGTTAAAATTAAAGTTAAAGTTAAGTTAAAGTAAAAGATAAAGTTAAAGTTAAAGATAAAATTAAAGTTAAATTTAAAGTTAAAGTTAACGTTAAAGTTAAAGTAAAAGTAAATGTTAAAGTTAAAATTAAAGTTAAAGTTAAAGTAGAAGTTAAAGTTATAGTTAAAGTTAAAGTTAAAGTTAAAGTTAAAATTAAAGTTAAAGTTAAAGTTAAAGTTAAAGTGAAAGTTAAAGTTAAAGTTAAAGTTAAAGTTAAAGTGAAAGTTAAAGTTAAAGTTAAAGTTAAAGCGAAGGTTAAAGTTAAAGTGAAAGTTAAAGTTAAAGTTAAAGTTAAAGTTAAAGTTAAAGTTAAAGTTAAAGTTAAAGTTAAAGTTAAAGTTAAAGCTAAAGTTAAAGTTAAAGTTAAAGTTAAAGTTGAAGTTAAAGTTAAAGTTAAAGTTAAAATTAAAGTTAAAGTTAAAGTAGAAGTTAAAGTTATAGTTAAAGTTAAAGTTAAATTTAAAGTTAAAGTTAAAGTTAAAGTTAAAATTAAAGTTAAAGTTAAAGTTAAAGTTAAAGCTAAAGCTAAAGTTAAAGTTAAAGTTAAAGTGAAAGTTGAAGTTAAATTTAAAGTTGAAGTTAAAGTTCAAGTTAAGGTTAAAGTTAAAGTTAAAGTTAAAGTTAAAGTTAAAGTTAAATTAAAGTTAAGTTAAAGTAAAAGTTAAAGTTAAAGTTAAAGATAAAATTAAAGTTAAATTTAAAGTTAAAGCTAACGTTAAAGTTAAAGTAAAAGTTAAAGTTAAAATTAAAGTTAAAGTAGAAGTTAAAGTTATAGTTAAAGTTAAAGTTAAAGTTAAAATTAAAGTTAAAGTTAAAGTGAAAGTTAAAGTTAAAGTTAAAGTTAAAGTGAAAGTTAAAGTTAAAGTTAAAGTTAAAGTTAAAGTTAAAGCGAAAGTTAAAGTTAAAGTGAAAGTTAAAGTTAAAGTTAAAGTTAAAGTTAAAGTTAAAGTTAAAGTTAAAGTTAAAGTTAAAGTTAAAGTTAAAGTTAAAATTAAAGTTAAAGTTAAAATTAAAGTTAAAGTTAAAGTTAAAGTTAAATTAAAGTTAAAGTTAAAGTTAAAGTTAAAATTAAAGTTAAAGTTAAAGTTAAAGTTAAAGTTAAAGTTAAAGTTAAAGTAAAAGTTAAAGTTAAAGTTAAAGTTGAAGTTAAAGTTAAAGTTAAAGTTAAAGTTAAAGTTAAAGTCAAAGTTAAAGTTAAAGTTAAAGTTAAAGTTAAAGTTAAAGTTAAAGTAAAAGTTAAAGTTAAAGTTAAAGTTAAAGTTAAAGTTAAAGTTAAAGTTAAAGTTAAAGTTAAAGTTAAAGTTAAAGTTAAAATTAAAGTTAAAGTAAAAGTTAAAGTTAAAGTTGAAGTTAAAGTTAAAGTTAAAGTTAAAGTTAAAGTTAAAGTTAAAGTTAAAGTTAAAGTTAAAGTTAAAGTTAAAGTTGAAGTTAAAGTTAAAGTTAAAGTTAAAATTAAAGTTAAAGTTAAAGTAGAAGTTAAAGTTATAGTTAAAGTTAAAGTTAAAGTAACAGCTAAAGTTAAAGTTAAAGTTAAAGTTAAAGTCAAAGTCAAAGTCAAAGTTAAAGTTAAAGTTAAAGTAAAAGTTAAAGTTAAAGTTAAAGTTAAAGTTAAAGTTAAAGTTAAAGTTAAAGCGAAAGTTAAAGTTAAAGTGAAAGTTAAAGTTAAAGTCAAAGTCAAAGTTAAAGTTAAAGTGAAAGTTAAAGTTAAAGTTAAAGTTAAAGTTAAAGTTAAAGCTAAAGTTAAAGTTAAAGTTACAGTGAAAGTTAAAGTTAAAGTTAAAGCTAAAGCTAAAGTTAAAGTTAAAGTGAAAGTTGAAGTTAAATTTAAAGTTGAAGTTAAAGTTCAAGTTAAGGTTAAAGTTAAAGTTAAAATTAAAGTTAAATTAAAGTTGAAGTTAAAGTTAAAGTTAAAGTTAAAGTTAAAGTAAAAGTTAAAGTTAAAGTTAAAGTTGAAGTTAAAGTTAAAGTTAAAGTTAAAGTTAAAGTCAAAGTTAAAGTTAAAGTTAAGGTTAAAGTTAAAGTTTAATTTAAAGTTAAAGTTACAGCTAAAGTTAAAGTTAAAGTTAAAGTTAAAGCCAAAGTCAAAGTCAAAGTTAAAGTTAAAGTTAAAGTTAAAGTAAAAGTAAAAGTTAAAGTTAAAGTTAAAGTTAAAGTTGACGTTAAAGTTAAAGTTAAAGTTAAAGTGAAAGTTAAAGTTAAAGTTAAAGTTAAAGTTAAAGTTAAAGTTAAAGTTAAAGTTAAAGTTAAAGTTAAAGTTAAAGTTAAAGTTAAAGTTAAAGTTAAAGTTAAAGTTAAAGTTAAAGTTAAAGTTAAAGTTAAAGTTAAAGTTAAAGTTAAAGTTAAAGTTAAAGTTAAAGTTAAAGTTAAAGTTAAAGTTAAAGTTAAAGTTAAAGTTAAAGTTAAAGTTGAAGTTAAAGTTAAAGTTAAAATTAAAGTTAAAGTTAAAGTAGAAGTTAAAGTTATAGTTAAAGTTAAAGTTAAATTTAAAGTTAAAGTTAAAGTTAAAGTTAAAGTTAAAGTTAAAGTTAAAGTTAAAGTTAAAGTTAAAGCTAAAGCTAAAGTTAAAGTTAAAGTTAAAGTGAAAGTTGAAGTTAAATTTAAAGTTGAAGTTAAAGTTCAAGTTAAGGTTAAAGTTAAAGTTAAAGTTAAATTAAAGTTAAGTTAAAGTAAAAGTTAAAGTTAAAGTTAAAGATAAAATTAAAGTTAAATTTAAAGTTAAAGTTAACGTTAAAGTTAAAGTAAAAGTTAAAGTTAAAATTAAAGTTAAAGTAGAAGTTAAAGTTATAGTTAAAGTTAAAGTGAAAGTTAAAGTTAAAGTCAAAGTCAAAGTCAAAGTTAAAGTTAAAGTGAAAGTTAAAGTGAAAGTTAAAGTTAAAGTTAAAGTTAAAGTTAAAGCTAAAGTTAAAGTTAAAGTTAAAGTCAAAGTTAAAGTTAAAGTTAAGGTTAAAGTTAAAGTTAAAGTTAAATTTAAAGTTAAAGTTACAGCTAAAGTTAAAGTTAAAGTTAAAGTTAAAGTCAAAGTCAAAGTCAAAGTTAAAGTTAAAGTTAAAGTTAAAGTTAAAGTTAAAGTAAAAGTTAAAGTTAAAGTTAAAGTTAAAGTTGAAGTTAAAGTTAAAGTTAAAGTTAAAGTGAAAGTTAAAGTTAAAGTTAAAGTTAAAGTTAAAGTAAAAGTAAAAGTTAAAGTTAAAGTTAAAGTTAAAGTTAAAGTTAAAGTTAAAGTTAAAGTTAAAGTTAAAGTTAAAGTTAAAGTTAAAGTTAAAGTTAAAGTTAAAGTTGAAGTTAAAGTTAAAGTTAAAATTAAAGTTAAAGTAGAAGTTAAAGTTATAGTTAAAGTTAAAGTTAAGGTTAAAGTTAAAGTTAAAGTTAAAGTTAAGGTTAAAGTTAAAGTTAAAGTTAAAGTTAAAGTAAAAGTAAAAGTTAAAGTTAAAGTTAAAGTTAAAGTTAAAGTTAAAGTTGAAGTTAAAGTTAAAGTTAAAGTTAAAGTTAAAGTTAAAGTTAAAGTTGAAGTCAAAGTTAAAGTTAAAGTTAAGGTTAAAGTTAAAGTTAAAGTTAAAGTTAAATTAAAGTTAAAGTTAAAGTTAAAAATAAAGTTAAAGTTAAAGTTAAGGTCAAAGTTAAAAATAAAGTTAAAGTTAAGGTTAAAGTTAAAGTTAAAGTTAAAGTTAAAATTAAAGTTAAAGTTAAAGTTAAAAATAAAGTTAAAGTTAAAGTTAAGGTTAAAGTTAAAGTTAAAGTTAAAGTTAAAGTTAAAGTTAAAGTTAAAGTTAAAGTTAAAATTAAAGTTAAAGTAAAAGTAAAAGTTAAAGTTAAAGTTAAAGTTAAAGTTGAAGTTAAAGTTAAAGTTAAAGTTAAAGTTAAAGTTAAAGTTAAAGTTAAAGTTAAAGTTAAAGTTAAAGTTAAAGTTAAAGTTAAAATTAAAGTTAAAGTAAAAGTAAAAGTTAAAGTTAAAGTTAAAGTTAAAGTTGAAGTTAAAGTTAAAGTTAAAGTGAAAGTTAAAGTTAAAGTTAAAGTTAAAGTTAAAGTTAAAGTTAAAGTTAAAGTTAAAGTTAAAGTTAAAGTTAAAGTTAAAGTTAAAGTTAAAGTTAAAGTTAAAGTTAAAGTTAAAGTTAAAGTTAAAGTTAAAGTTAAAGTTAAAGTTAAAGTTAAAGTTAAAGTTAAAGTTAAAGTTAAAGTTAAAGTTAAAGTTAAAGTTAAAGTTAAAGTTAAAGTTAAAGTTAAAGTTAAAGTTAAAGTTAAAGTTAAAGTTAAAGTTAAAGTTAAAGTTAAAGTTAAAGTTAAAGTTAAAGTTAAAGTTAAAGTTAAAGTTAAAGTTAAAGTTAAAGTTAAAGTTAAAGTTAAAGTTAAAGTTAAAGTTAAAGTTAAAGTTAAAGTTAAAGTTAAAGTTAAAGTTAAAGTTAAAGTTAAAGTTAAAGTTAAAGTTAAAGTTAAAGTTAAAGTTAAAGTTAAAGTTAAAGTTAAAGTTAAAGTTAAAGTTAAAGTTGAAGTTAAAGTTAAAGTTAAAGTTAAAATTAAAGTTAAAGTTAAAGTAGAAGTGAAAGTTATAGTTAAAGTTAAAGTTAAAGTTACAGCTAAAGTTAAAGTTAAAGTTAAAGTTAAAGTCAAAGTCAAAGTCAAAGTCAAAGTTAAAGTTAAAGTTAAAGTAAAAGTAAAAGTTAAAGTTAAAGTTAAAGTTAAAGCGAAAGTTAAAGTTAAAGTGAAAGTTAAAGTTAAAGTCAAAGTCAAAGTCAAAGTTAAAGTTAAAGTGAAAGTTAAAGTGAAAGTTAAAGTTAAAGTTAAAGTTAAAGCTAAAGTTAAAGTTAAAGTTAAAGTTAAAGTGAAAGTTAAAGTTAAAGTTAAAGCTAAAGCTAAAGTTAAAGTTAAAGTGAAAGTTGAAGTTAAATTTAAAGTTGAAGTTAAAGTTCAAGTTAAGGTTAAAGTTAAAGTTAAAATTAAAGTTAAATTAAAGTTGAAGTTAAAGTTAAAGTTAAACTAAAAGTTAAAGTTAAAGTTAAAGTTAAAGTTAAAGTTAAAGTTAAAGTCAAAGTTAAAGTTAAAGTTAAGGTTAAAGTTAAAGTTAAATTTAAAGTTAAAGTTACAGCTAAAGTTAAAGTTAAAGTTAAAGTTAAAGTCAAAGTCAAAGTCAAAGTTAAAGTTAAAGTTAAAGTTAAAGTTAAAGTAAAAGTAAAAGTTAAAGTTAAAGTTAAAGTTAAAGTTAAAGTTAAAGTTGAAGTTAAAGTTAAAGTTAAAGTTAGAGTGAAAGTTAAAGTTAAAGTTAAAGTTAAAGTTAAAGTAAAAGTTAAAGTTAAAGTTAAAATTAAAGTTAAAGTTAAAGTTAAAGTTAAAGTTAAAGTTAAAGTTAAAGTTAAAGTTAAAGTTAAAGTTGAAGTTAAAGTTAAAGTTAAAATTAAAGTTAAAGTTAAAGTAGAAGTTAAAGTTATAGTTAAAGTTAAAGTTAAAGTTACAGCTAAAGTTAAAGTTAAAGTTAAAGTTAAAGTCAAAGTCAAAGTCAAAGTTAAAGTTAAAGTTAAAGTTAAAGTTAAAGTTAAAGTTAAAGTTAAAGTTAAAGTTAAAGTTAAAGTTAAAGTTAAAGCGAAAGTTAAAGTTAAAGTGAAAGTTAAAATTAAAGTCAAAGTCAAAGTTAAAGTTAAAGTGAAAGTTAAAGTTAAAGTTAAAGTTAAAATTACGGTTAAAGTTAAAGTAGAAGTGAAAGTTATAGTTAAAGTTAAAGTTAAAGTTACAGCTAAAGTTAAAGTTAAAGTTAAAGTTAAAGTTAAAGTCAAAGTCAAAGTCAAAGTTAAAGTTAAAGTTAAAGTAAAAGTAAAAGTTAAAGTTAAAGTCAAAGTTAAAGTTAAAGTTAAGGTTAAAGTTAAAGTTAAATTTAAAGTTAAAGTTACAGCTAAAGTTAAAGTTAAAGTTAAAGTTAAAGTTAAAGCCAAAGTCAAAGTCAAAGTTAAAGTTAAAGTTAAAGTTAAAGTTAAAGTTAAAGTCAAAGTCAAAGTTAAAGTTAAAGTTAAAGTTAAAGTTAAAGTAAAAGTAAAAGTTAAAGTTAAAGTTAAAGTTGAAGTTAAAGTTAAAGTTAAAGTTAAAGTGAAAGTTAAAGTTAAAGTTAAAGTTAAAGTTAAAGTAAAAGTAAAAGTTAAAGTTAAAGTTAAAGTTAAAGTTAAAGTTAAAGTTAAAGTTAAAGTTAAAGTTAAAGTTAAAGTTAAAGTTAAAGTTAAAGTTAAAGTTAAAGTTAAAGTTAAAGTTAAAGTTAAAGTTAAAGTTAAAGTTAAAGTTAAAGTTAAAGTTAAAGTTAAAGTTAAAATTAAAGTTAAAGTTAAAGTAGAAGTTAAAGTTATAGTTAAAGTTAAAGTTAAAGTTACAGCTAAAGTTAAAGTTAAAGTTAAAGTTAAAGTCAAAGTCAAAGTTAAAGTTAAAGTTAAAGTTAAAGTTAAAGTAAAAGTTAAAGTTAAAGTTAAAGTTAAAGCGAAAGTTAAAGTTAAAGTGAAAGTTAAAATTAAAGTCAAAGTCAAAGTCAAAGTTAAAGTTAAAGTGAAAGTTAAAGTTAAAGTTAAAGTTAAAGTTAAAGTTAAAGTTAAAGTTAAAGCTAAAGTTAAAGTTAAAGTTAAAGTGAAAGTTAAAGTTAAAGTTAAAGTTAAAGTTAAAGTTAAAGTTAAAGTAAAAGTTAAAGTTAAAGTTAAAGTTAAAGTTAAAGTTAAAGTTGAAGTTGAAGTTAAAGTTAAAGTTAAAGTTAAAGTTAAAGTAAAAGTAAAGGTTAAAGTTAAAGTTAAAGTCGAAGTTAAAGTTAAAGTTAAAGTTAAAGTTATAGTTAAAGTTAAAGTTAAAGTTAAAGTTAAGGTTGAAGTCAAAGTTAAAATTAAAATTAAAGTTAAAGTTAAGTTAAAGTAAAAGTTAAAGTTAAAGTTAAAGATAAAATTAAAGTTAAATTTAAAGTTAAAGTTAACGTTAAAGTTAAAGTAAAAGTAAAAGTTAAAGTTAAAATTAAAGTTAAAGTTAAAGTAGAAGTTAAAGTTATAGTTAAAGTTAAAGTTAAAATTAAAGTTAAAGTTAAAGTGAAAGTTAAAGTTAAAGTTAAAGTTAAAGTTAAAGTGAAAGTTAAAGTTAAAGTTAAAGTTAAAGTTAAATTTAAAGTTAAAGCGAAAGTTAAAGTTAAAGTGAAAGTTAAAGTTAAAGTTAAAGTTAAAGTTAAAGTTAAAGTGAAAGTTAAAGTTAAAGTTAAAGTTAAAGTTAAAGTTAAAGTTAAAGTTAAAGTTAAAGTTAAAGTTAAAGTTAAAGTTAAAGTTAAAGTTAAAGTTAAAGTTAAAGTTAAAGTTAAAGTTAAAGTTAAAGTTAAAGTTAAAGTTAAAGTTAAAGTTAAAGTTAAAGTTAAAGTTAAAGTTAAAGTTAAAGTTAAAGTTAAAGTTAAAGTTAAAGTTAAAGTTAAAGTTAAAGTTGAAGTTAAAGTTAAAGTTAAAGTTAAAATTAAAGTTAAAGTTAAAGTAGAAGTTAAAGTTATAGTTAAAGTTAAAGTTAAATTTAAAGTTAAAGTTAAAGTTAAAGTTAAAGTTAAAGTTAAAGTTAAAGTTAAAGTTAAAGTTAAAGTTAAAGTTAAAGTTAAAGTTAAAGTTAAAGTTAAAGTTAAAGTTAAAGTTAAAGTTAAAGCTAAAGCTAAGGTTAAAGTTAAAGTTAAAGTGAAAGTTGAAGTTAAAGTTCAAGTTAATGTTAAATTTAAAGTTAAAGTTAAAGTTAAATTAAAGTTAAGTTAAAGTAAAAGTTAAAGTTAAAGTTAAAGATAAAATTAAAGTTAAATTTAAAGTTAAAGTTAACGTTAAAGTTAAAGTAAAAGTTAAAGTTAAAATTAAAGTTAAAGTAGAAGTTAAAGTTATAGTTAAAGTTAAAGTTAAAGTTAAAGTTAAAATTAAAGTTAAAGTTAAAGTTAAAGTGAAAGTTAAAGTTAAAGTTAAAGTTAAAGTTAAAGTTAAAGTTAAAGTTAAAGTTAAAGTTAAAGCGAAAGTTAAAGTTAAAGTGAAAGTTAAAGTTAAAGTTAAAGTTAAAGTTAAAGTTAAAGTTAAAGTTAAAGTTAAAGTTAAAGTTAAAAGTAAAGTTAAAGTTAAAGTTAAAATTAAAGTGAAAGTTAAAGTTAAAGTTAAAGTTAAAATTAAAGTTAAAGTTAAAGTTAAAGTTAAAGTTAAAATTAAAGTTAAAGTTAAAGTGAATGTTAAAGTTAAAGCGAAAGTTAAAGTTAAAGTTAAAATGAAAGTTAAAGTTAAATTCAAAGTCAAAGTTAAAGTCAAAGTTAAAGTTAAAGTTAAAGTTAAAGTTAAAGTTAAAGTTAAAGTTAAAGTTAAAGTTAAAGTTAAAGTTAAAGTTAAAGTTAAAGTTAAAGTTAAAGTCAAAGTTAAAGTTAAAGTCAAAGTTAAAGTTAAGGTTAAAGTTAAAGTTAAATTTAAAGTTAAAGTTACAGCTAAAGTTAAAGTTAAAGTTAAAGTTAAAGTTAAAGTCAAAGTCAAAGTTAAAGTTAAGGTTAAAGTTAAAGTTGAAGTTAAATTTAAAGTTAAAGTTAAAGTTCAAGTTAAGGTTAAAGTTAAAGTTAAAGTTAAAGTTAAAGTTAAAGTTAAAATTAAAGTTAAAGTTAAAGTAGAAGTTAAAGTTATAGTTAAAGTTAAAGTTAAAGTTACAGCTAAAGTTAAAGTTAAAGTTAAAGTCAAAGTCAAAGTTAAAGTTAAAGTTAAAGTTAAAGTTAAAGTAAAAGTTAAAGTTAAAGTTAAAGTTAAAGCGAAAGTTAAAGTTAAAGTGAAAGTTAAAATTAAAGTCAAAGTCAAAGTCAAAGTTAAAGTTAAAGTGAAAGTTAAAGTTAAAGTTAAAGTTAAAGTTAAAGTTAAAGTTAAAGTTAAAGTTAAAGTTAAAGTTAAAGTTAAAGTTAAAGCTAAAGTTAAAGTTAAAGTTAAAGTTAAAGTGAAAGTTAAAGTTAAAGTTAAAGTTAAAGTTAAAGTTAAAGTTAAAGTTAAAGTTAAAGTAAAAGTTAAAGTTAAAGTTAAAGTTAAAGTTAAAGTTAAAGTTGAAGTTGAAGTTAAAGTTAAAGTTAAAGTTAAAGTTAAAGTTAAAGTAAAAGTAAAGGTTAAAGTTAAAGTTAAAGTCGAAGTTAAAGTTAAAGTTAAAGTTAAAGTTATAGTTAAAGTTAAAGTTAAAGTTAAAGTTAAGGTTGAAGTCAAAGTTAAAATTAAAATTAAAGTTAAAGTTAAGTTAAAGTAAAAGTTAAAGTTAAAGTTAAAGATAAAATTAAAGTTAAATTTAAAGTTAAAGTTAACGTTAAAGTTAAAGTAAAAGTAAAAGTTAAAGTTAAAATTAAAGTTAAAGTTAAAGTAGAAGTTAAAGTTATAGTTAAAGTTAAAGTTAAAATTAAAGTTAAAGTTAAAGTGAAAGTTAAAGTTAAAGTTAAAGTTAAAGTTAAAGTTAAAGTTAAAGTGAAAGTTAAAGTTAAAGTTAAAGTTAAAGTTAAATTTAAAGTTAAAGCGAAAGTTAAAGTTAAAGTGAAAGTTAAAGTTAAAGTTAAAGTTAAAGTTAAAGTTAAAGTTAAAGTGAAAGTTAAAGTTAAAGTTAAAGTTAAAGTTAAAGTTAAAGTTAAAGTTAAAGTTAAAGTTAAAGTTAAAGTTAAAGTTAAAGTTAAAGTTAAAGTTAAAGTTAAAGTTAAAGTTAAAGTTAAAGTTAAAGTTAAAGTTAAAGTTAAAGTTAAAGTTAAAGTTAAAGTTAAAGTTAAAGTTAAAGTTAAAGTTAAAGTTAAAGTTAAAGTTAAAGTTAAAGTTGAAGTTAAAGTTAAAGTTAAAGTTAAAATTAAAGTTAAAGTTAAAGTAGAAGTTAAAGTTATAGTTAAAGTTAAAGTTAAATTTAAAGTTAAAGTTAAAGTTAAAGTTAAAGTTAAAGTTAAAGTTAAAGTTAAAGTTAAAGTTAAAGTTAAAGTTAAAGTTAAAGTTAAAGTTAAAGTTAAAGTTAAAGTTAAAGCTAAAGCTAAGGTTAAAGTTAAAGTTAAAGTGAAAGTTGAAGTTAAATTTAAAGTTGAAGTTAAAGTTCAAGTTAATGTTAAATTTAAAGTTAAAGTTAAAGTTAAATTAAAGTTAAGTTAAAGTAAAAGTTAAAGTTAAAGTTAAAGATAAAATTAAAGTTAAATTTAAAGTTAAAGTTAACGTTAAAGTTAAAGTAAAAGTTAAAGTTAAAATTAAAGTTAAAGTAGAAGTTAAAGTTATAGTTAAAGTTAAAGTTAAAGTTAAAATTAAAGTTAAAGTTAAAGTTAAAGTGAAAGTTAAAGTTAAAGTTAAAGTTAAAGTTAAAGTTAAAGTTAAAGTTAAAGTTAAAGCGAAAGTTAAAGTTAAAGTGAAAGTTAAAGTTAAAGTTAAAGTTAAAGTTAAAGTTAAAGTTAAAGTTAAAGTTAAAGTTAAAGTTAAAGTTAAAGTTAAAGTTAAAAGTAAAGTTAAAGTTAAAGTTAAAATTAAAGTGAAAGTTAAAGTTAAAGTTAAAGTTAAAATTAAAGTTAAAGTTAAAGTTAAAGTTAAAGTTAAAGTTAAAGTTAAAATTAAAGTTAAAGTTAAAGTGAATGTTAAAGTTAAAGCGAAAGTTAAAGTTAAAGTTAAAATGAAAGTTAAAGTTAAATTCAAAGTCAAAGTTAAAGTCAAAGTTAAAGTTAAAGTTAAAGTTAAAGTTAAAGTTAAAGTTAAAGTTAAAGTTAAAGTTAAAGTTAAAGTTAAAGTTAAAGTTAAAGTTAAAGTTAAAGTTAAAGTTAAAGTTAAAGTTAAAGTCAAAGTTAAAGTTAAAGTCAAAGTTAAAGTTAAGGTTAAAGTTAAAGTTAAATTTAAAGTTAAAGTTACAGCTAAAGTTAAAGTTAAAGTTAAAGTTAAAGTTAAAGTCAAAGTCAAAGTTAAAGTTAAGGTTAAAGTTAAAGTTGAAGTTAAATTTAAAGTTAAAGTTAAAGTTCAAGTTAAGGTTAAAGTTAAAGTTAAAGTTAAAGTTAAAGTTAAATTAAAGTTGAAGTTAAAGTTAAAGTTAAAGTTAAAGTAAAAGTTAAAGTTAAAGTTGAAGTTAAAGTTAAAGTTAAAGTTAAAGTTAAAGTCAAAGTTAAAGTTAAAGTTAAAGTTAAGGTTAAAGTTAAAGTTAAATTTAAAGTTAAAGTTACAGCTAAAGTTAAAGTTAAAGTTAAAGTGAAAGTTAAAGTTAAAGTTAAATTAAAGTTAAAGTTAAAGTTAAAGTTAAAAATAAAGTTAAAGTTAAAGTTAAGGTTAAAGTTAAAGCTAAAGTTAAAGTTAAAGTTAAAGTTAAAGTTAAGGTTAAAGTAAAAGTTAAAGTTAAAGTTAAAGTTGAAGTCAAAGTTAAAGTTAAAGTTAAAGTTAAAGTTAAAGTTAAAGTTAAAGTTAAAGTTTAAGTTAAGGTTAAAGTTAAAGTTAAAGCTAAATTAAAGTTAAAGTTAAAGTTAAAAATAAAGTTAAAGTTAAAGTTAAGGTTAAAGTTAAAGTTAAAGTTAAAGTAAAAGTTAAAGTTAAAGTTAAAGTTAAATTTAAAGTTAAAGTTGAAGTTAAAGTTAAATTTAAAGTGTAAGTTAAAGTTGAAGTCAAAGTTAAAGTTAAAGTTAAGTTAAAGTTAAAGTTAAAGTAAAAGTAAAAGTAAAAGTTAAAGTTAAAGTTGAAGTTGAAGTTAAAGTTAAAGTTAAAGTTAAAGTAAAAGTAAAGGTTAAAGTTAAAGTTAAAGTTAAAGTTACAGTCGAAGTTAAAGTTAAAGTTAAAGTTAAAGTTAAAGTTAAGGTTGAAGTCAAAGTTAAAGTTAAAGTTAAAGTTAAAGTTAAAGTTAAAGTTAAAGTTAAAGTTAAAGTTAAAGTTAAAGTTAAAGTTACAGTTAAAGTTAAAGTTAAAGTTAAAGTTAAAGTTAAGTTAAAGTAAAAGTTAAAGTTAAAGTTAAAGATAAAATTAAAGTTAAATTAAAGTTAAATTTAAGTTAAGGTTGAAGGCAAAGTTAAAATTAAAGTTAAAGTTAAAGTTAAGTTAAAGTAAAAGTTAAAGTTAAAGTTAAAGATAAAATGAAAGTTAAATTTAAAGTTAAAGTTAACGTTAAAGTTAAAGTAAAAGTTAAAGTTAAAATTAAAGTTAAAGTAGAAGTTAAAGTTATAGTAAGAGTTAAAGTTAAAGTTAAAATTAAAGTTAAAGTTAAAGTTAAAGTTAAAGTTAAAGTGAAAGTTAAAGTTAAAGTTAAAGTTAAAGTTAAAGTTAAAGTGAAAGTTAAAGTTAAAGTTAAAGTTAAAGTTAAAGTTAAAGTTAAAGCGAAAGTTAAAGTTAAAGTGAAAGTTAAAGTTAAAGTTAAAGTTAAAGTTAAAGTTAAAGTTAAAGTTGAAGTTAAAGTTAAAGTTAAAGTTAAAATTAAAGTTAAAGTTAAAGTAGAAGTTAAAATTATAGTTAAAGTTAAAGTTAAATTTAAAGTTAAAGTTAAAGTTAAAGTTAAAGTTAAAGTTAAAGTTAAAGTTAAAGTTAAAGTTAAAGTTAAAGTTAAAGTTAAAGCTAAAGCTAAAGTTAAAGTTAAAGTTAAAGTGAAAGTTGAAGTTAAATTTAAAGTTGAAGTTAAAGTTCAAGTTAAGGTTAAAGTTAAAGTTAAAGTTAAAGTTAAAGTTAAAGTTAAAGTTAAAGTTAAATTAAAGTTGAAGTTAAAGTTAAAGTTAAAGTTAAAGTTAAAGTAAAAGTTAAAGTTAAAGTTAAAGTTAAAGTTGAAGTTAAAGTTAAAGTTAAAGTTAAAGTTAAAGTCAAAGTTAAAGTTAAAGTTAAGGTTAAAGTTAAAGTTAAATTTAAAGTTAAAGTTACAGCTAAAGTTAAAGTTAAAGTTAAAGTTAAAGTCAAAGTCAAAGTCAAAGTTAAAGTTAAAGTTAAAGTTAAAGTAAAAGTAAAAGTTAAAGTTAAAGTTAAAGTTAAAGTTGAAGTTAAAGTTAAAGTTAAAGTTAAAGTGAAAGTTAAAGTTAAAGTTAAAGTTAAAGTTAAAGTTAAAGTTAAAGTTAAAGTTAAAGTTAAAGTTAAAGTTAAAGTTAAAGTTAAAGTTAAAGTTAAAGTTAAAGTTAAAGTTAAAGTTAAAGTTAAAGTTAAAGTTAAAGTTAAAGTTAAAGTTAAAGTTAAAGTTAAAGTTAAAGTTAAAGTTAAAGTTAAAGTTAAAGTTAAAGTTAAAGTTAAAGTTAAAATTAAAGTTAAAGTTAAAGTTAAAGTTAAAGTTAAAGTTAAAGTTAAAGTTAAAGTTAAAGTTAAAGTTAAAGTTAAAGTTAAAGTTAAAGTTAAAGTTAAAGTTAAAGTTAAAGTTAAAGTTAAAGTTAAAGTTAAAGTTAAAGTTAAAGTTAAAGTTAAAGTTAAAGTTAAAGTTAAAGTTAAAGTTAAAGTTAAAGTTAAAGTTAAAGTTAAAGTTAAAGTTAAAGTTAAAGTTAAAGTTAAAGTTAAAGTTAAAGTTAAAGTTAAAGTTAAAGTTAAAGTTAAAGTTAAAGTTAAAGTTGAAGTTAAAGTTAAAGTTAAAGTTAAAATTAAAGTTAAAGTTAAAGTAGAAGTGAAAGTTATAGTTAAAGTTAAAGTTAAAGTTACAGCTAAAGTTAAAGTTAAAGTTAAAGTTAAAGTCAAAGTCAAAGTTAAAGTTAAAGTTAAAGTAAAAGTAAAAGTTAAAGTTAAAGTTAAAGCGAAAGTTAAAGTTAAAGTGAAAGTTAAAGTTAAAGTCAAAGTCAAAGTCAACGTTAAAGTTAAATTGAAAGTTAAAGTGAAAGCTAAAGTTAAAGTTAAAGTTAAAGCTAAAGTTAAAGTTAAAGTTAAAGTGAAAGTTAAAGTTAAAGTTAAAGCTAAAGCTAAAGTTAAAGTTAAAGTGAAAGTTGAAGTTAAATTTAAAGTTGAAGTTAAAGTTCAAGTTAAGGTTAAAGTTAAAGTTAAAATTAAAGTTAAATTAAAGTTGAAGTTAAAGTTAAAGTTAAAGTTAAACTAAAAGTTAAAGTTAAAGTTAAAGTTAAAGTTAAAGTTAAAGTCAAAGTTAAAGTTAAAGTTAAGGTTAAAGTTAAAGTTAAATTTAAAGTTAAAGTTACAGCTAAAGTTAAAGTTAAAGTTAAAGTTAAAGTCAAAGTCAAAGTCAAAGTTAAAGTTAAAGTTAAAGTTAAAGTTAAAGTAAAAGTAAAAGTTAAAGTTAAAGTTAAAGTTAAAGTTAAAGTTAAAGTTAAAGTTAAAGTTGAAGTTAAAGTTAAAGTTAAAGTTAGAGTGAAAGTTAAAGTTAAAGTTAAAGTTAAAGTTAAAGTAAAAGTTAAAGTTAAAGTTAAAATTAAAGTTAAAGTTAAAGTTAAAGTTAAAGTTAAAGTTAAAGTTGAAGTTAAAGTTAAAGTTAAAGTTAAAATTAAAGTTAAAGTTAAAGTAGAAGTTAAAGTTATAGTTAAAGTTAAAGTTAAAGTTACAGCTAAAGTTAAAGTTAAAGTTAAAGTTAAAGTCAAAGTCAAAGTCAAAGTTAAAGTTAAAGTTAAAGTTAAAGTTAAAGTTAAAGTTAAAGTTAAAGCGAAAGTTAAAGTTAAAGTGAAAGTTAAAATTAAAGTCAAAGTCAAAGTTAAAGTTAAAGTGAAAGTTAAAGTTAAAGTTAAAGTTAAAATTACGGTTAAAGTTAAAGTAGAAGTTAAAGTTATAGTTAAAGTTAAAGTTAAAGTTACAGCTAAAGTTAAAGTTAAAGTTAAAGTTAAAGTTAAAGTCAAAGTCAAAGTCAAAGTTAAAGTTAAAGTTAAAGTAAAAGTAAAAGTTAAAGTTAAAGTCAAAGTTAAAGTTAAAGTTAAGGTTAAAGTTAAAGTTAAATTTAAAGTTAAAGTTACAGCTAAAGTTAAAGTTAAAGTTAAAGTTAAAGCCAAAGTCAAAGTCAAAGTTAAAGTTAAAGTTAAAGTTAAAGTTAAAGTTAAAGTAAAAGTTAAAGTTAAAGTTAAAGTTAAAGTTAAAGTTGAAGTTAAAGTTAAAGTTAAAGTTAAAGTGAAAGTTAAAGTTAAAGTTAAAGTTAAAGTTAAAGTTAAAGTTAAAGTAAAAGTAAAAGTAAAAGTTAAAGTTAAAGTTAAAGTTAAAGTTAAAGTTAAAGTTAAAGTTAAAGTTAAAGTTAAAGTTAAAGTTAAAGTTAAAGTTAAAGTTAAAGTTAAAGTTAAAGTTAAAGTTAAAGTTAAAGTTAAAGTTAAAGTTAAAGTTAAAGTTAAAGTTAAAGTTAAAGTTAAAGTTAAAATTAAAGTTAAAGTTAAAGTAGAAGTTAAAGTTATAGTTAAAGTTAAAGTTAAAGTTACAGCTAAAGTTAAAGTTAAAGTTAAAGTTAAAGTTAAAGTCAAAGTCAAAGTTAAAGTTAAAGTTAAAGTTAAAGTAAAAGTTAAAGTTAAAGTTAAAGTTAAAGTTAAAGCGAAAGTTAAAGTTAAAGTGAAAGTTAAAATTAAAGTCAAAGTCAAAGTCAAAGTTAAAGTTAAAGTGAAAGTTAAAGTTAAAGTTAAAGTTAAAGTTAAAGTTAAAGTTAAAGTTAAAGTTAAAGCTAAAGTTAAAGTTAAAGTTAAAGTTAAAGTGAAAGTTAAAGTTAAAGTTAAAGTTAAAGTTAAAGTTAAAGTTAAAGTTAAAGTTAAAGTTAAAGTTAAAGTAAAAGTTAAAGTTAAAGTTAAAGTTAAAGTTAAAGTTGAAGTTGAAGTTAAAGTTAAAGTTAAAGTTAAAGTTAAAGTAAAAGTAAAGGTTAAAGTTAAAGTTAAAGTCGAAGTTAAAGTTAAAGTTAAAGTTAAAGTTATAGTTAAAGTTAAAGTTAAAGTTAAAGTTAAGGTTGAAGTCAAAGTTAAAATTAAAGTTAAAGTTAAAGTAAAGTTAAAGTAAAAGTTAAAGTTAAAGTTAAAGATAAAATTAAAGTTAAATTTAAAGTTAAAGTTAACGTTAAAGTTAAAGTAAAAGTAAAAGGTAAAGTTAAAATTAAAGTTAAAGTTAAAGTAGAAGTTAAAGTTATAGTTAAAGTTAAAGTTAAAATTAAAGTTAAAGTTAAAGTGAAAGTTAAAGTTAAAGTTAAAGTTAAAGTGAAAGTTAAAGTTAAAGTTAAAGTTAAAGTTAAAGCGAAAGTTAAAGTTAAAGTGAAAGTTAAAGTTAAAGTTAAAGTTAAAGTTAAAGTGAAAGTTAAAGTTAAAGTTAAAGTTAAAGTTAAAGTTAAAGTTAAAGTTAAAGTTAAAGTTAAAGTTAAAGTTAAAGTTAAAGTTAAAGTTAAAGTTAAAGTTAAAGTTAAAGTTAAAGTTAAAGTTAAAGTTAAAGTTAAAGTTAAAGTTAAAGTTAAAGTTAAAGTTAAAGTTAAAGTTAAAGTTAAAGTTAAAGTTAAAGTTGAAGTTAAAGTTAAAGTTAAAGTTAAAATTAAAGTTAAAGTTAAAGTAGAAGTTAAAGTTATAGTTAAAGTTAAAGTTAAATTTAAAGTTAAAGTTAAAGTTAAAGTTAAAGCTAAAGCTAAGGTTAAAGTTAAAGTTAAAGTGAAAGTTGAAGTTAAATTTAAAGTTGAAGTTAAAGTTCAAGTTAATGTTAAATTTAAAGTTAAAGTTAAAGTTAAATTAAAGTTAAGTTAAAGTAAAAGTTAAAGTTAAAGTTAAAGATAAAATTAAAGTTAAATTTAAAGTTAAAGTTAACGTTAAAGTTAAAGTAAAAGTTAAAGTTAAAATTAAAGTTAAAGTAGAAGTTAAAGTTATAGTTAAAGTTAAAGTTAAAGTTAAAATTAAAGTTAAAGTTAAAGTTAAAGTGAAAATTAAAGTTAAAGTTAAAGTTAAAGTTAAAGTGAAAGTTAAAGTTAAAGTTAAAGTTAAAGTTAAAGTTAAAGCGAAAGTTAAAGTTAAAGTGAAAGTTAAAGTTAAAGTTAAAGTTAAAGTTAAAGTTAAAGTTAAAGTTAAAAGTAAAGTTAAAGTTAAAGTTAAAATTAAAGTGAAAGTTAAAGTTAAAGTTAAAATTAAAGTTAAAGTTAAAGTTAAAGTTAAAATTAAAGTTAAAGTTAAAGTGAATGTTAAAGTTAAAGCGAAAGTTAAAGTTAAAGTTAAAATGAAAGTTAAAGTTAAATTCAAAGTCAAAGTTAAAGTCAAAGTTAAAGTTAAAGTTAAAGTTAAAGTTAAAGTTAAAGTTAAAGTTAAAGTTAAAGTTAAAGTTAAAGTTAAAGTCAAAGTCAAAGTTAAAGTTAATGTCAAAGTTAAAGTTAAGGTTAAAGTTAAAGTTAAATTTAAAGTTAAAGTTACAGCTAAAGTTAAAGTTAAAGTTAAAGTTAAAGTCAAAGTCAAAGTTAAAGTTAAAGTTAAGGTTAAAGTTAAAGTTGAAGTTAAATTTAAAGTTAAAGTTAAAGTTAAAGTTCAAGTTAAGGTTAAAGTTAAAGTTAAAGTTAAAGTTAAAGTTAAATTAAAGTTGAAGTTAAAGTTAAAGTTAAAGTTAAAGTAAAAGTTAAAGTTAAAGTTGAAGTTAAAGTTAAAGTTAAAGTTAAAGTCAAAGTTAAAGTTAAAGTTAAGGTTAAAGTTAAAGTTAAATTTAAAGTTAAAGTTACAGCTAAAGTTAAAGTTAAAGTTAAAGTTAAAGTTAAAATTAAAATTAAAGTGAATTGTAAAGTTAAAGCGAAAGTTAAAGTTAAAAATAAAGTTAAAGTTAAATTTAAAATGAAAGTTAAAATTAAAGTCAAAGTCAAAGTTAAAGTCAAAGTTAAAGTTAAAGTTAAGGTTAAAGTTAAAGTTAAAGTTAAAGTTAAAGTTAAAGTTAAAGTTAAAGTTAAAGTTAAAGTTAAAGTTAAAGTTAAAGTTAAAGTTAAAGTTAAAGTTAAAGTTAAAGTTAAAGTTAAAGTTAAAGTTAAAGTTAAAGTTAAAGTTAAAGTTAAAGTTAAAGTTAAAGTTAAAGTTAAAGTTAAAGTTAAAGTTAAAGTTAAAGTTAAAGTTAAAGTTAAAGTTAAAGTTAAAGTTAAAGTTAAAGTCAAAGTCAAAGTTAAAGTTAAGGTTAAAGTTAAAGTTGAAGTTAAAGTTAAAGTTAAAGTTAAAGTTAAATTAAAGTTATAGTTAAAGTTAAAGTTAAAGTTAAAGTTAAAGTTAAAGTTAAAGTTAAAGTTAAAGTTAAAGTTAAAGTTAAAGTTAAAGTTAAAGTTAAAGTTAAAGTTAAAGTTAAAGTTAAAGTTAAAGTTAAAGTTAAAGTTAAAGTTAAAGTTAAAGTTAAAGTTAAAGTTAAAGTTAAAGTTAAAGTTAAAGTTAAAGTTAAAGTCAAAGTCAAAGTTAAAGTTAAGGTTAAAGTTAAAGTTAAAGTTAAAGCGAAAGTTAAAGTTAAAGTTAAAATGAAAGTTAAAGTTAAATTCAAAGTCAAAGTTAAAGTCAAAGTTAAAGTTAAAGTTAAAGTTAAAGTTAAAGTTAAAGTTAAAGTTAAAGTTAAAGTTAAAGTTAAAGTTAAAGTTAAAGTTAAAGTTAAAGTCAAAGTTAAAGTTAAAGTCAAAGTTAAAATTAAGGTTAAAGTTAAAGTTAAATTTAAAGTTAAAGTTACAGCTAAAGTTAAAGTTAAAGTTAAAGTTAAAGTTAAAGTCAAAGTCAAAGTTAAAGTTAAGGTTAAAGTTAAAGTTGAAGTTAAATTTAAAGTTAAAGTTAAAGTTCAAGTTAAGGTTAAAGTTAAAGTTAAAGTTAAAGTTAAAGTTAAAGTTAAAGTTAAATTAAAGTTGAAGTTAAAGTTAAAGTTAAAGTTAAAGTAAAAGTTAAAGTTAAAGTTGAAGTTAAAGTTAAAGTTAAAGTTAAAGTCAAAGTTAAAGTTAAAGTTAAAGTTAAGGTTAAAGTTAAAGTTAAATTTAAAGTTAAAGTTACAGCTAAAGTTAAAGTTAAAGTTAAAGTTAAAGTTAAAGTTAAAGTTAAAGTTAAATTAAAGTTAAAGTTAAAGTTAAAGTTAAAAATAAAGTTAAAGTTAAAGTTAAGGTTAAAGTTAAAGCTAAAGTTAAAGTTAAAGTTAAAGTTAAAGTTAAGGTTAAAGTAAAAGTTAAAGTTAAAGTTAAAGTTGAAGTCAAAGTTAAAGTTAAAGTTAAAGTTAAAGTTAAAGTTAAAGTTTAAGTTAAGGTTAAAGTTAAAGTTAAAGCTAAATTAAAGTTAAAGTTAAAGTTAAAAATAAAGTTAAAGTTAAAGTTAAGGTTAAAGTTAAAGTTAAAGTTAAAGTAAAAGTTAAAGTTAAAGTTAAAGTTAAATTTAAAGTTAAAGTTGAAGTTAAAGTTAAATTTAAAGTGTAAGTTAAAGTTGAAGTCAAAGTTAAAGTTAAAGTTAAAGTTAAGTTAAAGTTAAAGTTAAAGTAAAAGTAAAAGTAAAAGTTAAAGTTAAAGTTGAAGTTGAAGTTAAAGTTAAAGTTAAAGTAAAAGTAAAGGTTAAAGTTAAAGTTAAAGTTAAAGTTAAAGTCGAAGTTAAAGTTAAAGTTAAAGTTAAAGTTAAAGTTAAGGTTGAAGTCAAAGTTAAAGTTAAAGTTAAAGTTAAAGTTAAAGTTAAAGTTAAAGTTAAAGTTAAAGTTAAAGTTACAGTTAAAGTTAAAGTTAAAGTTAAAGTTAAGTTAAAGTAAAAGTTAAAGTTAAAGTTAAAGATAAAATTAAAGTTAAATTAAAGTTAAATTTAAGTTAAGGTTGAAGGCAAAGTTAAAATTAAAGTTAAAGTTAAAGTTAAGTTAAAGTAAAAGTAAAAGTTAAAGTTAAAGATAAAATTAAAGTTAAATTTAAAGTTAAAGTTAACGTTAAAGTTAAAGTAAAAGTTAAAGTTAAAATTAAAGTTAAAGTTAAAGTAGAAGTTAAAGTTATAGTAAGAGTTAAAGTTAAAGTTAAAATTAAAGTTAAAGTTAAAGTTAAAGTTAAAGTTAAAGTGAAAGTTAAAGTTAAAGTTAAAGTTAAAGTTAAAGTGAAAGTTAAAGTTAAAGTTAAAGTTAAAGTTAAAGTTAAAGTTAAAGCGAAAGTTAAAGTTAAAGTGAAAGTTAAAGTTAAAGTTAAAGTTAAAGTTAAAGTTAAAGTTAAAGTTAAAGTTGAAGTTAAAGTTAAAGTTAAAGTTAAAATTAAAGTTAAAGTTAAAGTAGAAGTTAAAGTTATAGTTAAAGTTAAAGTTAAATTTAAAGTTAAAGTTAAAGTTAAAGTTAAAGTTAAAGTTAAAGTTAAAGTTAAAGTTAAAGCTAAAGCTAAAGTTAAAGTTAAAGTTAAAGTGAAAGTTGAAGTTAAATTTAAAGTTGAAGTTAAAGTTCAAGTTAAGGTTAAAGTTAAAGTTAAAGTTAAAGTTAAAGTTAAAGTTAAAGTTAAATTAAAGTTGAAGTTAAAGTTAAAGTTAAAGTTAAAGTTAAAGTAAAAGTTAAAGTTAAAGTTAAAGTTGAAGTTAAAGTTAAAGTTAAAGTTAAAGTCAAAGTTAAAGTTAAAATTAAGGTTAAAGTTAAAGTTAAATTTAAAGTTAAAGTTACAGCTAAAGTTAAAGTTAAAGTTAAAGTTAAAGTCAAAGTCAAAGTCAAAGTTAAAGTTAAAGTTAAAGTTAAAGTAAAAGTAAAAGTTAAAGTTAAAGTTAAAGTTAAAGTTGAAGTTAAAGTTAAAGTTAAAGTTAAAGTGAAAGTTAAAGTTAAAGTTAAAGTTAAAGTTAAAGTTAAAGTTAAAGTTAAAGTTAAAGTTAAAGTTAAAGTTAAAGTTAAAGTTAAAGTTAAAGTTAAAGTTAAAGTTAAAGTTAAAGTTAAAGTTAAAGTTAAAGTTAAAGTTAAAGTTAAAGTTAAAGTTAAAGTTAAAGTTAAAGTTAAAGTTAAAGTTAAAGTTAAAGTTAAAATTAAAGTTAAAGTTAAAGTTAAAGTTAAAGTTAAAGTTAAAGTTAAAGTTAAAGTTAAAGTTAAAGTTAAAGTTAAAGTTAAAGTTAAAGTTAAAGTTAAAGTTAAAGTTAAAGTTAAAGTTAAAGTTAAAGTTAAAGTTAAAGTTAAAGTTAAAGTTAAAGTTAAAGTTAAAGTTAAAGTTAAAGTTAAAGTTAAAGTTAAAGTTAAAGTTAAAGTTAAAGTTAAAGTTGAAGTTAAAGTTAAAGTTAAAGTTAAAATTAAAGTTAAAGTTAAAGTAGAAGTGAAAGTTATAGTTAAAGTTAAAGTTAAAGTTACAGCTAAAGTTAAAGTTAAAGTTAAAGTTAAAGTCAAAGTCAAAGTTAAAGTTAAAGTTAAAGTAAAAGTAAAAGTTAAAGTTAAAGTTAAAGCGAAAGTTAAAGTTAAAGTGAAAGTTAAAGTTAAAGTCAAAGTCAAAGTCAACGTTAAAGTTAAATTGAAAGTTAAAGTGAAAGCTAAAGTTAAAGTTAAAGTTAAAGCTAAAGTTAAAGTTAAAGTTAAAGTGAAAGTTAAAGTTAAAGTTAAAGCTAAAGCTAAAGTTAAAGTTAAAGTGAAAGTTGAAGTTAAATTTAAAGTTGAAGTTAAAGTTCAAGTTAAGGTTAAAGTTAAAGTTAAAATTAAAGTTAAATTAAAGTTGAAGTTAAAGTTAAAGTTAAAGTTAAACTAAAAGTTAAAGTTAAAGTTAAAGTTAAAGTCAAAGTTAAAGTTAAAGTTAAGGTTAAAGTTAAAGTTAAATTTAAAGTTAAAGTTACAGCTAAAGTTAAAGTTAAAGTTAAAGTTAAAGTCAAAGTCAAAGTCAAAGTTAAAGTTAAAGTTAAAGTTAAAGTTAAAGTAAAAGTAAAAGTTAAAGTTAAAGTTAAAGTTAAAGTTAAAGTTAAAGTTAAAGTTAAAGTTGAAGTTAAAGTTAAAGTTAAAGTTAGAGTGAAAGTTAAAGTTAAAGTTAAAGTTAAAGTTAAAGTAAAAGTTAAAGTTAAAGTTAAAATTAAAGTTAAAGTTAAAGTTAAAGTTAAAGTTAAAGTTAAAGTTGAAGTTAAAGTTAAAGTTAAAGTTAAAATTAAAGTTAAAGTTAAAGTAGAAGTTAAAGTTATAGTTAAAGTTAAAGTTAAAGTTACAGCTAAAGTTAAAGTTAAAGTTAAAGTTAAAGTCAAAGTCAAAGTCAAAGTTAAAGTTAAAGTTAAAGTTAAAGTTAAAGTTAAAGTTAAAGTTAAAGCGAAAGTTAAAGTTAAAGTGAAAGTTAAAATTAAAGTCAAAGTCAAAGTTAAAGTTAAAGTGAAAGTTAAAGTTAAAGTTAAAGTTAAAATTACGGTTAAAGTTAAAGTAGAAGTTAAAGTTATAGTTAAAGTTAAAGTTAAAGTTACAGCTAAAGTTAAAGTTAAAGTTAAAGTTAAAGTTAAAGTCAAAGTCAAAGTCAAAGTTAAAGTTAAAGTTAAAGTAAAAGTAAAAGTTAAAGTTAAAGTCAAAGTTAAAGTTAAAGTTAAGGTTAAGGTTAAAGTTAAAGTTAAATTTAAAGTTAAAGTTACAGCTAAAGTTAAAGTTAAAGTTAAAGTTAAAGCCAAAGTCAAAGTCAAAGTTAAAGTTAAAGTTAAAGTTAAAGTTAAAGTTAAAGTAAAAGTTAAAGTTAAAGTTAAAGTTAAAGTTAAAGTTGAAGTTAAAGTTAAAGTTAAAGTTAAAGTGAAAGTTAAAGTTAAAGTTAAAGTTAAAGTTAAAGTTAAAGTTAAAGTAAAAGTAAAAGTTAAAGTTAAAGTTAAAGTTAAAGTTAAAGTTAAAGTTAAAGTTAAAGTTAAAGTTAAAGTTAAAGTTAAAGTTAAAGTTAAAGTTAAAGTTAAAGTTAAAGTTAAAGTTAAAGTTAAAATTAAAGTTAAAGTTAAAATTAAAGTTAAAGTTAAAGTAGAAGTTAAAGTTATAGTTAAAGTTAAAGTTAAAGTTACAGCTAAAGTTAAAGTTAAAGTTAAAGTTAAAGTTAAAGTCAAAGTCAAAGTTAAAGTTAAAGTTAAAGTTAAAGTAAAAGTTAAAGTTAAAGTTAAAGTTAAAGTTAAAGCGAAAGTTAAAGTTAAAGTGAAAGTTAAAATTAAAGTCAAAGTCAAAGTCAAAGTTAAAGTTAAAGTGAAAGTTAAAGTTAAAGTTAAAGTTAAAGTTAAAGTTAAAGTTAAAGTTAAAGTTAAAGTTAAAGTTAAAGCTAAAGTTAAAGTTAAAGTTAAAGTTAAAGTGAAAGTTAAAGTTAAAGTTAAAGTTAAAGTTAAAGTTAAAGTTAAAGTTAAAGTTAAAGTTAAAGTAAAAGTTAAAGTTAAAGTTAAAGTTAAAGTTGAAGTTGAAGTTAAAGTTAAAGTTAAAGTTAAAGTTAAAGTTAAAGTAAAAGTAAAGGTTAAAGTTAAAGTTAAAGTCGAAGTTAAAGTTAAAGTTAAAGTTAAAGTTATAGTTAAAGTTAAAGTTAAAGTTAAAGTTAAGGTTGAAGTCAAAGTTAAAATTAAAGTTAAAGTTAAAGTTAAGTTAAAGTAAAAGTTAAAGTTAAAGTTAAAGATAAAATTAAAGTTAAATTTAAAGTTAAAGTTAACGTTAAAGTTAAAGTAAAAGTAAAAGGTAAAGTTAAAATTAAAGTTAAAGTTAAAGTAGAAGTTAAAGTTATAGTTAAAGTTAAAGTTAAAATTAAAGTTAAAGTTAAAGTGAAAGTTAAAGTTAAAGTTAAAGTTAAAGTGAAAGTTAAAGTTAAAGTTAAAGTTAAAGTTAAAGCGAAAGTTAAAGTTAAAGTGAAAGTTAAAGTTAAAGTTAAAGTTAAAGTTAAAGTGAAAGTTAAAGTTAAAGTTAAAGTTAAAGTTAAAGTTAAAGTTAAAGTTAAAGTTAAAGTTAAAGTTAAAGTTAAAGTTAAAGTTAAAGTTAAAGTTAAAGTTAAAGTTAAAGTTAAAGTTAAAGTTAAAGTTAAAGTTAAAGTTAAAGTTAAAGTTAAAGTTAAAGTTAAAGTTAAAGTTAAAGTTAAAGTTAAAGTTAAAGTTAAAGTTAAAGTTAAAGTTAAAGTTGAAGTTAAAGTTAAAGTTAAAGTTAAAATTAAAGTTAAAGTTAAAGTAGAAGTTAAAGTTATAGTTAAAGTTAAAGTTAAATTTAAAGCTAAAGTTAAAGTTAAAGTTAAAGCTAAAGCTAAGGTTAAAGTTAAAGTTAAAGTGAAAGTTGAAGTTAAATTTAAAGTTGAAGTTAAAGTTCAAGTTAATGTTAAATTTAAAGTTAAAGTTAAAGTTAAATTAAAGTTAAGTTAAAGTAAAAGTTAAAGTTAAAGTTAAAGATAAAATTAAAGTTAAATTTAAAGTTAAAGTTAACGTTAAAGTTAAAGTAAAAGTTAAAGTTAAAATTAAAGTTAAAGTAGAAGTTAAAGTTATAGTTAAAGTTAAAGTTAAAGTTAAAATTAAAGTTAAAGTTAAAGTTAAAGTGAAAATTAAAGTTAAAGTTAAAGTTAAAGTTAAAGTGAAAGTTAAAGTTAAAGTTAAAGTTAAAGTTAAAGTTAAAGTTAAAGCGAAAGTTAAAGTTAAAGTGAAAGTTAAAGTTAAAGTTAAAGTTAAAGTTAAAGTTAAAGTTAAAGTTAAAGTTAAAAGTAAAGTTAAAGTTAAAGTTAAAATTAAAGTGAAAGTTAAAGTTAAAGTTAAAATTAAAGTTAAAGTTAAAGTTAAATTTAAAGTTAAAATTAAAGTTAAAGTTAAAGTGAATGTTAAAGTTAAAGCGAAAGTTAAAGTTAAAGTTAAAATGAAAGTTAAAGTTAAATTCAAAGTCAAAGTTAAAGTCAAAGTTAAAGTTAAAGTTAAAGTTAAAGTTAAAGTTAAAGTTAAAGTTAAAGTTAAAGTTAAAGTTAAAGTTAAAGTTAAAGTTAAAGTCAAAGTCAAAGTTAAAGTTAAAGTCAAAGTTAAAGTTAAGGTTAAAGTTAAAGTTAAATTTAAAGTTAAAGTTACAGCTAAAGTTAAAGTTAAAGTTAAAGTTAAAGTTAAAGTCAAAGTCAAAGTTAAAGTTAAGGTTAAAGTTAAAGTTGAAGTTAAATTTAAAGTTAAAGTTAAAGTTAAAGTTCAAGTTAAGGTTAAAGTTAAAGTTAAAGTTAAAGTTAAAGTTAAAGTTAAAGTTAAATTAAAGTTGAAGTTAAAGTTAAAGTTAAAGTTAAAGTAAAAGTTAAAGTTAAAGTTGAAGTTAAAGTTAAAGTTAAAGTTAAAGTCAAAGTTAAAGTTAAAGTTAAGGTTAAAGTTAAAGTTAAATTTAAAGTTAAAGTTACAGCTAAAGTTAAAGTTAAAGTTAAAGTTAAAGTTAAAGTTAAAGTTAAAGTTAAAGTTAAAGTTAAAGTTAAAGTTAAAGTTAAAGTCAAAGTCAAAGTCAAAGTTAAAGTTAAGGTTAAAGTTAAAGTTGAAGTTAAATTTAAAGTTGAAGTTAAAGTTAAAGTTAAAGTTAAGGTTAAAGTTAAAGTTAAGGTTAAAGTTAAAGTTAAAGTTAAGGTTAAAGTTAAAGTTAAAGTTAAAGTTAAAGTTAAAGTAAAAGTAAAAGTTAAATTTAAAGTTAAAGTTAAAGTTAAAGTTAAAGTTAAAGTTAAAGTTAAAGTTAAAGTTAAAGTTAAACTTAAAGTAAAAGTTAAAGTTAAAGTTAAAGTTAAAAATAAAGTTAAAGTTAAAGTTAAAGTTAAAGTTAAAATTAAAATTAAAGTGAATTGTAAAGTTAAAGCGAAAGTTAAAGTTAAAAATAAAGTTAAAGTTAAATTTAAAATGAAAGTTAAAATTAAAGTCAAAGTCAAAGTTAAAGTCAAAGTTAAAGTTAAAGTTAAGGTTAAAGTTAAAGTTAAAGTTAAAGTTAAAGTTAAAGTTAAAGTTAAAGTTAAAGTTAAAGTTAAAGTTAAAGTTAAAGTTAAAGTTAAAGTTAAAGTTAAAGTTAAAGTTAAAGTTAAAGTTAAAGTTAAAGTTAAAGTTAAAGTTAAAGTTAAAGTTAAAGTTAAAGTTAAAGTTAAAGTTAAAGTTAAAGTTAAAGTTAAAGTTAAAGTTAAAGTTAAAGTCAAAGTCAAAGTTAAAGTTAAGGTTAAAGTTAAAGTTGAAGTTAAAGTTAAAGTTAAAGTTAAAGTTAAATTAAAGTTATAGTTAAAGTTAAAGTTAAAAATAAAGTTAAAGTTAAAGTTAAAGTTAAAGTTAAGGTTAAAGTTAAAGTTAAAGTTAAAGTTAAAGTTAAAGTTAAAGTTAAAGTTAAAGTTAAAGTAAAAGTAAAAGTTAAAGTTAAAGTTAAAGTTAAAGTTAAAGTTGAAGTTAAAGTTAAAGTTAAAGTTAAAGTTAAAGTTAAAGTTGAAGTCAAAGTTAAAGTTAAAGTTAAGGTTAAAGTTAAAGTTAAAGTTAAAGTTAAATTAAAGTTAAAGTTAAAGTTAAAGTTAAAAATAAAGTTAAAGTTAAAGTTAAGGTCAAAGTTAAAAATAAAGTTAAAGTTAAAGTTAAGGTTAAAGTTAAAGTTAAAGTTAAAGTTAAAATTAAAGTTAAAGTTAAAGTTAAAGTTAAAGTTAAAAATAAAGTTAAAGTTAAAGTTAAGGTTAAAGTTAAAGTTAAAGTTAAAGTTAAAGTTAAAGTTAAAATTAAAGTTAAAGTTAAAATTAAAGTTAAAGTAAAAGTAAAAGTTAAAGTTAAAGTTAAAGTTAAAGTTGAAGTTAAAGTTAAAGTTAAAGTTAAAGTTAAAGTTAAAGTTAAAGTTAAAGTTAAAGTTAAAGTTAAAGTTAAAGTTAAAGTTAAAGTTAAAGTTAAAGTTAAAGTTAAAGTTAAAGTTAAAGTTAAAGTTAAAGTTAAAGTTAAAGTTAAAGTTAAATTAAAGTTAAAGTTAAAGTTAAAGTTAAAAATAAAGTTAAAGTTAAAGTTAAGGTTAAAGTTAAAGCTAAAGTTAAAGTTAAAGTTAAAGTTAAAGTTAAGGTTAAAGTAAAAGTTAAAGTTAAAGTTAAAGTTGAAGTCAAAGTTAAAGTTAAAGTTAAATTTAAAGTTAAAGTTAAAGTTAAAGTTTAAGTTAAGGTTAAAGTTAAAGTTAAAGCTAAATTAAAGTTAAAGTTAAAGTTAAAGTTAAAAATAAAGTTAAAGTTAAAGTTAAGGTTAAAGTTAAAGTTAAAGTTAAAGTAAAAGTTAAAGTTAAAGTTAAATTTAAAGTTAAAGTTGAAGTTAAAGTTAAATTTAAAGTGTAAGTTAAAGTTGAAGTCAAAGTTAAAGTTAAAGTTAAAGTTAAGTTAAAGTTAAAGTTAAAGTTAAAGTAAAAGTAAAAGTTAAAGTTAAAGTTGAAGTTGAAGTTAAAGTTAAAGTTAAAGTTAAAGTAAAAGTAAAGGTTAAAGTTAAAGTTAAAGTTAAAGTCGAAGTTAAAGTTAAAGTTAAAGTTAAAGTTAAAGTTAAGGTTGAAGTCAAAGTTAAAGTTAAAGTTAAAGTTAAAGTTAAAGTTAAAGTTAAAGTTAAAGTTAAAGTTAAAGTTAAAGTTAAAGTTAAAGTTAAAGTTAAAGTTAAAGTTAAAGTTAAAGTTAAAGTTAAGTTAAAGTAAAAGTTAAAGTTAAAGCTAAAGATAAAATTAAAGTTAAATTAAAGTTAAATTTAAGTTAAGGTTGAAGTCAAAGTTAAAATTAAAGTTAAAGTTAAAGTTAAGTTAAAGTAAAAGTTAAAGTTAAAGTTAAAGATAAAATTAAAGTTAAATTTAAAGTTAAAGTTAACGTTAAAGTTAAAGTAAAAGTTAAAGTTAAAATTAAAGTTAAAGTTAAAGTAGAAGTTAAAGTTATAGTAAGAGTTAAAGTTAAAGTTAAAATTAAAGTTAAAGTTAAAGTTAAAGTGAAAGTTAAAGTTAAAGTTAAAGTTAAAGTTAAAGTTAAAGTTAAAGTTAAAGTTAAAGTGAAAGTTAAAGTTAAAGTTAAAGCGAAAGTTAAAGTTAAAGTGAAAGTTAAAGTTAAAGTTAAAGTTAAAGTTAAAGTTAAAGTTAAAGTTAAAGTTAAAGTTAAAGTTAAAGTTAAAGTTGAAGTTAAAGTTAAAGTTAAAGTTAAAATTAAAGTTAAAGTTAAAGTAGAAGTTAAAGTTATAGTTAAAGTTAAAGTTAAATTTAAAGTTAAAGTTAAAGTTAAAGTTAAAGTTAAAGTTAAAGCTAAAGCTAAAGTTAAAGTTAAAGTTAAAGTTAAAGTGAAAGTTGAAGTTAAATTTAAAGTTGAAGTTAAAGTTCAAGTTAAGGTTAAAGTTAAAGTTAAAGTTAAAGTTAAAGTTAAATTAAAGTTGAAGTTAAAGTTAAAGTTAAAGTTAAAGTAAAAGTTAAAGTTAAAGTTGAAGTTAAAGTTAAAGTTAAAGTTAAAGTCAAAGTTAAAGTTAAAGTTAAGGTTAAAGTTAAAGTTAAATTTAAAGTTAAAGTTACAGCTAAAGTTAAAGTTAAAGTTAAAGTTAAAGTCAAAGTCAAAGTCAAAGTTAAAGTTAAAGTTAAAGTTAAAGTAAAAGTAAAAGTTAAAGTTAAAGTTAAAGTTAAAGTTGAAGTTAAAGTTAAAGTTAAAGTTAAAGTGAAAGTTAAAGTTAAAGTTAAAGTTAAAGTTAAAGTTAAAGTTAAAGTAAAAGTTAAAGTTAAAGTTAAAGTTAAAGTTAAAGTTAAAGTTAAAGTTAAAGTTAAAGTTAAAGTTAAAGTTAAAGTTAAAGTTAAAGTTAAAGTTAAAGTTAAAGTTAAAGTTAAAGTTAAAGTTAAAGTTAAAGTTAAAGTTAAAGTTAAAGTTAAAGTTAAAGTTAAAGTTAAAGTTAAAGTTAAAGTTAAAGTTAAAGTTAAAGTTAAAGTTAAAGTTAAAGTTAAAGTTAAAGTTAAAGTTAAAGTTAAAGTTAAAGTTAAAGTTAAAGTTAAAGTTAAAGTTAAAGTTAAAGTTAAAGTTAAAGTTAAAGTTAAAGTTAAAGTTAAAGTTAAAGTTGAAGTTAAAGTTAAAGTTAAAATTAAAGTTAAAGTTAAAGTAGAAGTGAAAGTTATAGTTAAAGTTAAAGTTAAAGTTACAGTTAAAGTTAAAGTTAAAGTTAAAGTTAAAGTCAAAGTCAAAGTCAAAGTTAAAGTTAAAGTTAAAGTTAAAGTAAAAGTAAAAGTTAAAGTTAAAGTTAAAGTTAAAGTTAAAGCGAAAGTTAAAGTTAAAGTGAAAGTTAAAGTTAAAGTCAAAGTCAAAGTCAAAGTTAAAGTTAAAGTGAAAGTTAAAGTGAAAGTTAAAGTTAAAGTTAAAGTTAAAGCTAAAGTTAAAGTTAAAGTTAAAGTTAAAGTGAAAGTTAAAGTTAAAGTTAAAGCTAAAGCTAAAGTTAAAGTTAAAGTGAAAGTTGAAGTTAAATTTAAAGTTGAAGTTAAAGTTCAAGTTAAGGTTAAAGTTAAAGTTAAAATTAAAGTTAAATTAAAGTTGAAGTTAAAGTTAAAGTTAAAGTTAAAGTAAAAGTTAAAGTTAAAGTTAAAGTTGAAGTTAAAGTTAAAGTTAAAGTTAAAGTCAAAGTTAAAGTTAAAGTTAAGGTTAAAGTTAAAGTTAAATTTAAAGTTAAAGTTACAGCTAAAGTTAAAGTTAAAGTTAAAGTTAAAGTCAAAGTCAAAGTCAAAGTTAAAGTTAAAGTTAAAGTTAAAGTTAAAGTAAAAGTAAAAGTTAAAGTTAAAGTTAAAGTTAAAGTTAAAGTTAAAGTTGAAGTTAAAGTTAAAGTTAAAGTTAAAGTTAGAGTGAAAGTTAAAGTTAAAGTTAAAGTTAAAGTTAAAGTAAAAGTTAAAGTTAAAGTTAAAATTAAAGTTAAAGTTAAAGTTAAAGTTAAAGTTAAAGTTAAAGTTAAAGTTAAAGTTAAAGTTAAAGTTAAAGTTAAAGTTAAAGTTAAAGTTAAAGTTAAAATTAAAGTTAAAGTTAAAGTAGAAGTTAAAGTTATAGTTAAAGTTAAAGTTAAAGTTACAGCTAAATTTAAAGTTAAAGTTAAAGTTAAAGTCAAAGTCAAAGTCAAAGTTAAAGTTAAAGTTAAAGTTAAAGTTAAAGTTAAAGTTAAAGTTAAAGTTAAAGTTAAAGTTAAAGTTAAAGTTAAAGTTAAAGTTAAAGCGAAAGTTAAAGTTAAAGTGAAAGTTAAAATTAAAGTCAAAGTCAAAGTTAAAGTTAAAGTGAAAGTTAAAGTTAAAGTTAAAGTTAAAGTTAAAGTTAAAGTTAAAGTTAAAGTTAAAGTTAAAGCTAAAGCTAAAGTTAAAGTTAAAGTTAAAGTTAAAGTTAAAGTGAAAGTTAAAGTTAAAGTTAAAGTTAAAGTTAAAGTTAAAGTTAAAGTTAAAGTAAAAGTAAAAGTTAAAGTTAAAGTTAAAGTTAAAGTTAAAGTTAAAGTTAAAGTTAAAGTTAAAGTTGAAGTTGAAGTTAAAGTTAAAGTTAAAGTTAAAGTAAAAGTAAAGGTTAAAGTTAAAGTTAAAGTCGAAGTTAAAGTTAAAGTTAAAGTTAAATTTATAGTTAAAGTTAAAGTTTAAGTTAAAGTTAAGGTTGAAGTCAAAGTTAAAATTAAAGTTAAAGTTAAAGTTAAGTTAAAGTAAAAGTTAAAGTTAAAGATAAAGATAAAATTAAAGTTAAATTTAAAGTTAAAGTTAACGTTAAAGTTAAAGTAAAAGTAAAAGTTAAAGTTAAAATTAAAGTTAAAGTTAAAGTAGAAGTTAAAGTTATAGTTAAAGTTAAAGTTAAAGTTAAAATTAAAGTTAAAGTTAAAGTTAAAGTTAAAGTTAAAGTGAAAGTTAAAGTTAAAGTTAAAGTGAAAGTTAAAGTTAAAGTTAAAGTTAAAGCGAAAGTTAAAGTTAAAGTGAAAGTTAAAGTTAAAGTTAAAGTTAAAGTTAAAGTTAAAGTTAAAGTTAAAGTTAAAGTTAAAGTTAAAGTTAAAGTTAAAGTTAAAGTTAAAGTTAAAGTTGAAGTTAAAGTTAAAGTTATAGTTGAAGTTAAAGTTAAAGTTAAAGTTAAAATTAAAGTTAAAGTTAAAGTAGAAGTTAAAGTTATAGTTAAAGTTAAAGTTAAATTTTAAGTTAAAGTTAAAGTTAAAGTTAAAGTTAAAGTTAAAGTTAAAGTTAAAGTTAAAGTTAAAGTTAAAGTTAAAGCTAAAGCTAAAGTTAAAGTGAAAGTTGAAGTTAAATTTAAAGTTGAAGTTAAAGTTCAAGTTAAGGTTAAAGTTAAAGTTAAAGTTAAAGTTAAAGTTAAAGTTAAATTAAAGTTAAGTTAAAGTAAAAGTTAAAGTTAAAGATAAAATTAAAGTTAAATTTAAAGTTAAAGTTAACGTTAAAGTTAAAGTAAAAGTTAAAGTTAAAATTAAAGTTAAAGTAGAAGTTAAAGTTATAGTTAAAGTTAAAGTTAAAGTTAAAATTAAAATTAAAGTTAAAGTTAAAGTGAAAGTGAAAGTTAAAGTTAAAGTTAAAGTTAAAGTTAAAGTGAAAGTTAAAGTTAAAGTTAAAGTTAAAGTTAAAGCGAAAGTTAAAGTTAAAGTGAAAGTTAAAGTTAAAGTTAAAGTTAAAGTTAAAGTTAAAGTTAAAGTTAAAGTTAAAATTAAAGTTAAAGTTAAAGTTAAAATTAAAGTGAAAGTTAAAGTTAAAGTTAAAAATAAAGTAAAAGTTAAAGTTAAGGTCAAAGTTAAAAATAAAGTTAAAGTTAAAGTTAAGGTTAAAGTTAAAGTTAAAGTTAAAGTTAAAGTTAAAATTAAAGTTAAAGTTAAAGTTAAAGTTAAAGTTAAAAATAAAGTTAAAGTTAAAGTTAAGGTTAAAGTTAAAGTTAAAGTTAAAGTTAAAGTTAAAGTTAAAGTTAAAGTTAAAGTTAAAGTTAAAGTTAAAGTTAAAGTTAAAGTTAAAGTTAAAATTAAAGTTAAAGTAAAAGTAAAAGTTAAAGTTAAAGTTAAAGTTAAAGTTAAAGTTGAAGTTAAAGTTAAAGTTAAAGTGAAAGTTAAAGTTAAAGTTAAAGTTAAAGTTAAAGTTAAAGTTAAAGTTAAAGTTAAAGTTAAAATTAAAGTTAAAGTTAAAGTTAAAGTTAAAGTTAAAGTTAAAGTTAAAGTTAAATTAAAGTTAAAGTTAAAGTTAAAGTTAAAAATAAAGTTAAAGTTAAAGTTAAGGTTAAAGTTAAAGCTAAAGTTAAAGTTAAAGTTAAAGTTAAGGTTAAAGTAAAAGTTAAATTAAAGTTAAAGTTGAAGTCAAAGTTAAAGTTAAAGTTAAAGTTAAAGTTAAAGTTAAAGTTAAAGTTAAAGTTAAAGTTAAAGTTAAAGTTTAAGTTAAGGTTAAAGTTAAAGTTAAAGTTAAATTAAAGTTAAAGTTAAAGTTAAAAATAAAGTTAAAGTTAAAGTTAAGGTTAAAGTTAAAGTTAAAGTAAAAGTTAAAGTTAAAGTTAGATTTAAAGTTAAAGTTGAAGTTAAAGTTAAATTTAAAGTGTAAGTTAAAGTTGAAGTCAAAGTTAAAGTTAAAGTTAAGTTAAAGTTAAAGTTAAAGTAAAAGTTAAAGTTAAAGTTAAAGTTAAATTTGAAGTTGAAGTTAAAGTTAAAGTTAAAGTTAAAGTTAAAGTAAAAGTAAAGGTTAAAGTTAAAGTTAAAGTTAAAGTCGAAGTTAAAGTTAAAGTTAAAGTTAAAGTAAAAGTTAAAGTTAAGGTTGAAGTCAAAGTTAAAGTTAAAGTTAAAGTTAAAGTTAAAGTTAAAGTTAAGTTAAAGTAAAAGTTAAAGTTAAAGATAAAATTAAAGTTAAATTAAAGTTAAATTTAAGTTAAGGTTGAAGTCAAAGTTAAAATTAAAGTTAAAGTTAAAGTTAAGTTAAAGTAAAAGTTAAAGTTAAAGTTAAAGATAAAATTAAAGTTAAATTTAAAGTTAAATTTAACGTTAAAGTTAAAGTAAAAGATAAAGTTAAAATTAAAGTTAAAGTTAAAGTAGAAGTTATAGTTATAGTTAAAGTTAAATTTAAAGTTAAAATTAAAGTTAAAGTTAAAGTTAAAGTGAAAGTTAAAGTTAAAGTTAAAGTTAAAGTTAAAGTGAAAGTTAAAGTTAAAGTTAAAGTTAAAGTTAAAGCGAAAGTTAAAGTTAAAGTGAAAGTTAAAGTTAAAGTTAAAGTTAAAGTTAAAGTTAAAGTTAAAGTTAAAGTTAAAGTTAAAGTTAAAGTTAAAGTTAAAGTTAAAGTTGAAGTTAAAGTTAAAGTTAAAGTTAAAATTAAAGTGAAAGTTAAAGTTAAAGTTAAAAATAAAGTTAAAGTTAAAGTTAAGGTCAAAGTTAAAAATAAAGTTAAAGTTAAAGTTAAGGTTAAAGTAAAAGTTAAAGTTAAAGTTAAAGTTGAAGTCAAAGTTAAAGTTAAAGTTAAAGTTAAAGTTAAAGTTAAAGTTAAAGTTAAAGTTAAAGTTAAAGTTAAAGTTAAAGTTAAAGTTAAAGTTAAAGTTAAAGTTAAAGTTAAAGTTAAAGTTAAAGTTAAAGTTTAAGTTAAGGTTAAAGTTAAAGTTAAAGTTAAAATAAAGTTAAAGTTAAAGTTAAGGTTAAAGTAAAAGTTAAAGTTAAAGTTAAAGTTGAAGTCAAAGTTAAAGTTAAAGTTAAAGTTAAAGTTAAAGTTAAAGTTAAAGTTAAAGTTAAAGTTAAAGTTAAAGTTAAAGTTGAAGTTAAAGTTAAAGTTAAAATTAAAGTGAAAGTTAAAGTTAAAGTTAAAAATAAAGTTAAAGTTAAAGTTAAGGTTAAAGTAAAAGTTAAAGTTAAAGTTAAAGTTGAAGTCAAAGTTAAAGTTAAAGTTAAAGTTAAAGTTAAAGTTAAAGTTAAAGTTAAAGTTTAAGTTAAGGTTAAAGTTAAAGTTAAAGTTAAAATAAAGTTAAAGTTAAAGTTAAGGTTAAAGTAAAAGTTAAAGTTAAAGTTAAAGTTGAAGTCAAAGTTAAAGTTAAAGTTAAAGTTAAAGTTAAAGTTAAAGGTAAAGTTAAAGTTGAAGTTAAAGTTAAAGTTAAAGTTAAAATTAAAGTGAAAGTTAAAGTTAAAGTTAAAAATAAAGTTAAAGTTAAAGTTAAGGTTAAAGTAAAAGTTAAAGTTAAAGTTAAAGTTGAAGTCAAAGTTAAAGTTAAAGTTAAAGTTAAAGTTAAAGTTAAAGTTAAAGTTAAAGATAAAGTTTAAGTTTAAGTTAAAGTTAAAGTTAAAGTTAAAGTTTAAGTTAAGGTTAAAGTTAAAGTTAAAGTTAAAATAAAGTTAAAGTTAAAGTTAAGGTTAAAGTAAAAGTTAAAGTTAAAGTTAAAGTTGAAGTCAAAGTTAAAGTTAAAGTTAAAGTTAAAGTTAAAGTTAAAGTTAAAGTTAAAGTTGAAGTTAAAGTTAAAGTTAAAGTTAAAATTAAAGTGAAAGTTAAGGTCAAAGTTAAAAATAAAGTTAAAGTTAAAGTTAAGGTTAAAGTAAAAGTTAAAGTTAAAGTTAAAGTTGAAGTCAAAGTTAAAGTTAAAGTTAAAGTTAAAGTTAAAGTTTAAGTTAAGGTTAAAGTTAAAGTTAAAGTTAAAATAAAGTTAAAGTTAAAGTTAAAAATAAAGTTAAAGTTAAAGTTAAGGTTAAAGTTAAAGTTAAAGTTAAAGTAAAAGTTAAAGTTAAAGTTAGATTTAAAGTTAAAGTTGAAGTTAAAGTTAAATTTAAAGTGTAAGTTAAAGTTGAAGTCAAAGTTAAAGTTAAAGTTAAGTTAAAGTTAAAGTAAAAGTAAAAGTTAAAGTTAAAGTTAAAGTTAAAGTTAAAGTTGAAGTCGAAGTTGAAGTTAAAGTTAAAGTTAAAGTTAAAGTTAAAGTTAAAGTTAAAGTAAAAGTAAAGGTTAAAGTTAAAGTTAAAGTTAAAGTTAAAGTCGAAGTTAAAGTTAAAGTTAAAGTAAAAGTTAAAGTTAAGGTTGAAGTCAAAGTTAAAGTTAAAGTTAAAGTTAAAGTTAAAGTTAAAGTTAAAGTTAAAGTTGAAGTTAAAGTTAAAGTTAAAGTTAAAGTTAAAGTTAAAGTTAAAGTTAAAGTTAAAGTTAAAGTTAAAGTTAAGTTAAAGTAAAAGTTAAAGTTAAAGTTAAAGATAAAATTAAAGTTAAATTAAAGTTAAATTTAAGTTAAGGTTGAAGTCAAAGTTAAAATTAAAGTTAAAGTTAAAGTTAAGTTAAAGTAAAAGTTAAAGTTAAAGTTAAAGATAAAATTAAAGTTAAATTTAAAGTTAAAGTTAACGTTAAAGTTAAAGTAAAAGTTAAAGTTAAAATTAAAGTAAAGTTAAAGTAGAAGTTAAAGTTATAGTTATAGTTAAAGTTAAAGTTAAAGTTAAAGTTAAAGTTAAAGTTAAAGTTAAAGTTAAGGTTGAAGTCAAAGTTAAAATTAAAGTTAAAGTTAAAGTTAAGTTAAAGTAAAAGTTAAAGTTAAAGTTAAAGATAAAATTAAAGTTAAATTTAAAGTTAAAGTTAACGTTAAAGTTAAAGTAAAAGTAAAAGTTAAAGTTAAAATTAAAGTTAAAGTTAAAGTAGAAGTTAAAGTTATAGTTAAAGTTAAAGTTAAAGTTAAAATTAAAGTTAAAGTTAAAGTTAAAGTGAAAGTTAAAGTTAAAGTTAAAGTTAAAGTGAAAGTTAAAGTTAAAGTTAAAGTTAAAGCGAAAGTTAAAGTTAAAGTGAAAGTTAAAGTTAAAGTTAAAGTTAAAGTTAAAGTTAAAGTTAAAGTTAAAGTTAAAGTTAAAGTTAAAGTTAAAGTTAAAGTTAAAGTTAAAGTTAAAGTTAAAGTTAAAGTTAAAGTTAAAGTTATAGTTGAAGTTAAAGTTAAAGTTAAAGTTAAAATTAAAGTTAAAGTTAAAGTAGAAGTTAAAGTTATAGTTAAAGTTAAAGTTAAATTTAAAGTTAAAGTTAAAGTTAAAGTTAAAGTTAAAGTTAAAGTTAAAGTTAAAGTTAAAGTTAAAGTTAAAGTTAAAGTTAAAGTTAAAGTTAAAGTTAAAGTTAAAGTTAAAGTTAAAGTTAAAGTTAAAGTTAAAGTTAAAGTTAAAGCTAAAGCTAAAGTTAAAGTTAAAGTTAAAGTGAGAGTTGAAGTTAAATTTAAAGTTGAAGTTAAAGTTCAAGTTAAGGTTAAAGTTAAAGTTAAAGTTAAAGTTAAATTAAAGTTAAGTTAAAGTAAAAGTTAAAGTTAAAGTTAAAGATAAAATTAAAGTTAAATTTAAAGTTAAAGTTAACGTTAAAGTTAAAGTAAAAGTTAAAGTTAAAATTAAAGTTAAAGTAGAAGTTAAAGTTATAGTTAAAGTTAAAGTTAAAGTTAAAATTAAAGTTAAAGTTAAAGTTAAAGTGAAAGTTAAAGTTAAAGTTAAAGTTAAAGTTAAAGTTAAAGTTAAAGTTAAAGTTAAAGTTAAAGTGAAAGTTAAAGTTAAAGTTAAAGTTAAAGCGAAAGTTAAAGTTAAAGTGAAAGTTAAAGTTAAAGTTAAAGTTAAAGTTAAAGTTAAAGTTAAAGTTAAAGTTAAAATTAAAGTTAAAGTTAAAGTTGAAATTAAAGTGAAAGTTAAAGTTAAAGTTAAAAATAAAGTTAAAGTTAAAGTTAAGGTCAAAGTTAAAAATAAAGTTAAAGTTAAAGTTAAGGTTAAAGTTAAAGTTAAAGTTAAAGTTAAAGTTAAAATTAAAGTTAAAGTTAAAGTTAAAGTTAAAGTTAAAAATAAAGTTAAAGTTAAAGTTAAGGTTAAAGTTAAAGTTAAAGTTAAAGTTAAAGTTAAAGTTAAAGTTAAAGTTAAAATTAAAGTAAAAGTAAAAGTAAAAGTTAAAGTTAAAGTTAAAGTTAAAGTTGAAGTTAAAGTTAAAGTTAAAGTTAAAGTTAAAGTTAAAGTTAAAGTTAAAGTTAAAGTTAAAGTTAAAGTTAAAGTTAAAGTTAAAGTTAAAGTTAAAGTTAAAGTTAAAGTTAAAGTTAAAGTTAAAGTTAAAGTTAAAGTTAAAGTTAAAGTTAAATTAAAGTTAAAGTTAAAGTTAAAGTTAAAAATAAAGTTAAAGTTAAAGTTAAGGTTAAAGTTAAAGCTAAAGTTAAAGTTAAAGTTAAAGTTAAAGTTAAAGTTAAGGTTAAAGTAAAAGTTAAAGTTAAAGTTAAAGTTGAAGTCAAAGTTAAAGTTAAAGTTAAAGTTAAAGTTAAAGTTAAAGTTAAAGTTAAAGTTAAAGTTAAAGTTAAAGTTAAAGTTAAAGTTAAAGTTAAAGTTAAAGTTTAAGTTAAGGTTAAAGTTAAAGTTAAAGTTAAATTAAAGTTAAAGTTAAAGTTAAAAATAAAGTTAAAGTTAAAGTTAAGGTTAAAGTTAAAGTTAAAGTTAAAGTTAAAGTAAAAGTTAAAGTTAAAGTTAGATTTAAAGTTAAAGTTGAAGTTAAAGTTAAATTTAAAGTGTAAGTTAAAGTTGAAGTCAAAGTTAAAGTTAAAGTTAAGTTAAAGTTAAAGTTAAAGTAAAAGTAAAAGTTAAAGTTAAAGTTGAAGTTGAAGTTAAAGTTAAAGTTAAAGTTAAAGTAAAAGTAAAGGTTAAAGTTAAAGTTAAAGTTAAAGTCGAAGTTAAAGTTAAAGTTAAAGTTAAAGTAAAAGTTAAAGTTAAGGTTGAAGTCAAAGTTAAAGTTAAAGTTAAAGTTAAAGTTAAAGTTAAAGTTAAAGTTAAAGTTAAAGTTAAAGTTAAAGTTAAAGTTAAAGTTAAGTTAAAGTAAAAGTTAAAGTTAAAGTTAAAGATAAAATTAAAGTTAAATTAAAGTTAAATTTAAGTTAAGGTTGAAGTCAAAGTTAAAATTAAAGTTAAAGTTAAAGTTAAGTTAAAGTAAAAGTTAAAGTTAAAGTTAAAGATAAAATTAAAGTTAAATTTAAAGTTAAAGTTAACGTTAAAGTTAAAGTAAAAGTTAAAGTTAAAATTAAAGTTAAAGTTAAAGTAGAAGTTAAAGTTATAGTTATAGTTAAAGTTAAAGTTAAAGTTAAAATTAAAGTTAAAGTTAAAGTTAAAGTTAAAGTTAAAGTTAAAGTTAAAGTTAAAGTTAAAGTTAAAGTTAAAGTTAAAGTGAAAGTTAAAGTTAAAGTTAAAGTTAAAGCGAAAGTTAAAGTTAAAGTGAAAGTTAAAGTTAAAGTTAAAGTTAAAGTTAAAGTTAAAGTTGAAGTTAAAGTTAAAGTTAAAGTTAAAATTAAAGTTAAAGTTAAAGTAGAAGTTAAAGTTATAGTTAAAGTTAAAGTTAAATTTAAAGTTAAAGTTAAAGTTAAAGTTAAAGTTAAAGTTAAAGTTAAAGTTAAAGTTAAAGCTAAAGCTAAAGTTAAAGTTAAAGTTAAAGTGAAAGTTGAAGTTAAATTTAAAGTTGAAGTTAAAGTTCAAGTTAAGGTTAAAGTTAAAGTTAAAGTTAAAGTTAAATTAAAGTTGAAGTTAAAGTTAAAGTTAAAGTTAAAGTAAAAGTTAAAGTTAAAGTTGAAGTTAAAGTTAAAGTTAAAGTTAAAGTTAAAGTCAAAGTTAAAGTTAAAGTTAAGGTTAAAGTTAAAGTTAAATTTAAAGTTAAAGTTACAGCTAAAGTTAAAGTTAAAGTTAAAGTTAAAGTTAAAGTCAAAGTCAAAGTCAAAGTTAAAGTTAAAGTTAAAGTAAAAGTAAAAGTTAAAGTTAAAGTTAAAGTTGAAGTTAAAGTTAAAGTTAAAGTTAAAGTGAAAGTTAAAGTTAAAGTTAAAGTTAAAGTAAAAGTTAAAGTTAAAGTTAAAGTTAAAGTTAAAGTTAAAGTTAAAGTTAAAGTTAAAGTTAAAGTTAAAGTTAAAGTTAAAGTTAAAGGAAAAGTTAAAGTTAAAGTTAAAGTTAAAGTTAAAGTTAAAGTTAAAGTTAAAGTTAAAGTTAAAGTTGAAGTTAAAGTTAAAGTAGAAGTGAAAGTTATAGTTAAAGTTAAAGTTAAAGTTACAGCTAAAGTTAAAGTTAAAGTTAAAGTCAAAGTCAAAGTCAAAGTTAAAGTTAAAGTTAAAGTAAAAGTTAAAGTTAAAGTTAAAGTTAAAGTTAAAGCGAAAGTTAAAGTTAAAGTGAAAGTTAAAGTTAAAGTCAAAGTCAAAGTCAAAGTTAAAGTTAAAGTGAAAGTTAAAGTGAAAGTTAAAGTTAAAGTTAAAGCTAAAGTTAAAGTTAAAGTTAAAGTGAAAGTTAAAGTTAAAGTTAAAGCTAAAGCTAAAGTTAAAGTTAAAGTGAAAGTTGAAGTTAAATTTAAAGTTGAAGTTAAAGTTCAAGTTAAGGTTAAAGTTAAAGTTAAAATTAAAGTTAAATTAAAGTTGAAGTTAAAGTTAAAGTTAAAGTTAAAGTAAAAGTTAAAGTTAAAATTAAAGTTGAAGTTAAAGTTAAAGTTAAAGTTAAAGTTAAAGTTAAAGTTAAAGTTAAAGTCAAAGTTAAAGTTAAGGTTAAATTTAAAGTTAAAGTCAAAGTCAAAGTCAAAGTTAAAGTTAAAGTTAAAGTTAAAGTTAAAGTTAAAGTAAAAGTAAAAGTTAAAGTTAAAGTTAAAGTTAAAGTTAAAGTTGAAGTTAAAGTTAAAGTTAAAGTTAGAGTGAAAGTTAAAGTTAAAGTTAAAGTTAAAGTTAAAGTTAAAGTAAACGTAAAAGTTAAAGTTAAAGTTAAAGTTAAAATTAAAGTTAAAGTTAAAGTTAAAGTTAAAGTTAAAGTTAAAGTTAAAGTTAAAGTTAAAGTTAAAGTTAAAGTTAAAGTTAAAGTTAAAGTTGAAGTTAAAGTTAAAGTTAAAGTTAAAATTAAAGTTAAAGTTAAAGTAGAAGTTAAAGTTATAGTTAAAGTTAAAGTTAAAGTTACAGCTAAAGTTAAAGTTAAAGTTAAAGTTAAAGTCAAAGTCAAAGTCAAAGTTAAAGTTAAAGTTAAAGTAAAAGTTAAAGTTAAAGTTAAAGTTAAAGTTAAAGTTAAAGTGAAAGTTAAAATTAAAGTCAAAGTCAAAGTTAAAGTTAAAGTGAAAGTTAAAGTTAAAGTTAAAGTTAAAGTTAAAGTTAAAGCTAAAGTTAAAATTAAAGTTAAAGTTAAAGTGAAAGTTAAAGTTAAAGTTAAAGTTAAAGTTAAAGTTAAAGTTAAAGTTAAAGTTAAAGTTAAAGTAAAAGTAAAAGTTAAAGTTAAAGTTAAAGTTAAAGTTAAAGTTGAAGTTGAAGTTAAAGTTAAAGTTAAAGTTAAAGTTAAAGTTAAAGTAAAAGTAAAGGTTAAAGTTAAAGTTAAAGTCGAAGTTAAAGTTAAAGTTAAATTTATAGTTAAAGTTAAAGTTAAAGTTAAAGTTAAGGTTGAAGTCAAAGTTAAAATTAAAGTTAAAGTTAAAGTTAAGTTAAAGTAAAAGTTAAAGTTAAAGTTAAAGATAAAATTAAAGTTAAATTTAAAGTTAAAGTTAACGTTAAAGTTAAAGTAAAAGTAAAAGTTAAAGTTAAAATTAAAGTTAAAGTTAAAGTAGAAGTTAAAGTTATAGTTAAAGTTAAAGTTAAAGTTAAAATTAAAGTTAAAGTTAAAGTTAAAGTGAAAGTTAAAGTTAAAGTTAAAGTTAAAGTTAAAGTGAAAGTTAAAGTTAAAGTTAAAGTTAAAGCGAAAGTTAAAGTTAAAGTGAAAGTTAAAGTTAAAGTTAAAGTTAAAGTTAAAGTTAAAGTTAAAGTTAAAGTTAAAGTTAAAGTTAAAGTTAAAGTTAAAGTTGAAGTTAAAGTTAAAGTTAAAGTTAAAATTAAAGTTAAAGTTAAAGTAGAAGTTAAAGTTATAGTTAAAGTTAAAGTTAAATTTAAAGTTAAAGTTAAAGTTAAAGTTAAAGTTAAAGTTAAAGCTAAAGCTAAAGTTAAAGTTAAAGTTAAAGTGAAAGTTGAAGTTAAATTTAAAGTTGAAGTTAAAGTTCAAGTTAAGGTTAAAGTTAAATTTAAAGTTAAAGTTAAATTAAAGTTAAGTTAAAGTAAAAGTTAAAGTTAAAGTTAAAGATAAAATTAAAGTTAAATTTAAAGTTAAAGTTAACGTTAAAGTTAAAGTAAAAGTTAAAGTTAAAATTAAAGTTAAAGTAGAAGTTAAAGTTATAGTTAAAGTTAAAGTTAAAGTTAAAGTTAAAATTAAAGTTAAAGTTAAAGTTAAAGTGAAAGTTAAAGTTAAAGTTAAAGTTAAAGTGAAAGTTAAAGTTAAAGTTAAAGTTAAAGTTAAAGCGAAAGTTAAAGTTAAAGTGAAAGTTAAAGTTAAAGTTAAAGTTAAAGTAGAAGTTAAAGTTATAGTTAAAGTTAAAGTTAAAGTTAAAATTAAAGTTAAAGTTAAAGTTAAAGTGAAAGTTAAAGTTAAAGTTAAAGTTAAAGTGAAAGTTAAAGTTAAAGTTAAAGTTAAAGTTAAAGCGAAAGTTAAAGTTAAAGTGAAAGTTAAAGTTAAAGTTAAAGTTAAAGTTAAAGTTAAAGTTAAAGTTAAAGTTAAAGTTAAAGTTAAAATTAAAGTTAAAGTTAAAGTTAAAATTAAAGTGAAAGTTAAAGTTAAAGTTAAAATTAAAGTTAAAGTTAAAATGAAAGTTAAAGTTAAATTCAAAGTCAAAGTTAAAGTCAAAGTTAAAGTTAAAGTTAAGGTTAAGGTTAAGGTTAAAGTTAAAGTTAAAGTTAAAGTTAAAGTTAAAATGAAAGTTAAAGTTAAATTCAAAGTCAAAGTTAAAGTCAAAGTTAAAGTTAAAGTTAAGGTTAAGGTTAAGGTTAAAGTTAAAGTTAAAGTTAAAGTTAAAGCTAAAGTTAAAGTTAAAGTTAAAGTCAAAGTCAAAGTTAAAGTTAAAGTCAAAGTTAAAGTTAAGGTTAAAGTTAAAGTTAAATTTAAAGTTAAAGTTACAGCTAAAGTTAAAGTTAAAGTTAAAGTTAAAGTCAAAGTCAAAGTTAAAGTTAAGGTTAAAGTTAAAGTTGAAGTTAAATTTAAAGTTGAAGTTAAAGTTCAAGTTAAGGTTAAAGTTAAAGTTAAAGTTAAAGTTAAAGTTAAAGTTAAAGTTAAAGTTAAAGTTAAAGTTAAAGTTAAAGTTAAAGTCAAAGTCAAAGTTAAAGTTAAAGTTAAAGTTAAAGTTGAAGTTAAATTTAAAGTTGAAGTTAAAGTTCAAGTTAAGGTTAAAGTTAAAGTTAAAGTTAAAGTTAAAGTTAAAGTTAAATTAAAGTTGAAGTTAAAGTTAAAGTTAAAGTTAAAGTAAAAGTTAAAGTTAAAGTTAAAGTTAAAGTTAAAGTTAAAGTTAAAGTCAAAGTCAAAGTCAAAGTTAAAGTTAAGGTTAAAGTTAAAGTTGAAGTTAAATTTAAAGTTGAAGTTAAAGTTAAAGTTAAAGTTAAGGTTAAAGTTAAAGTTAAGGTTAAAGTTAAAGTTAAAGTTAAAGTTAAAGTTAAGGTTAAAGTTAAAGTTAAAGTTAAAGTTGAAGTAAAAGTAAAAGTTAAAGTTAAAGTTAAAGTTAAAGTTAAAGTTAAAGTTAAAGTTAAAGTTAAAGTTAAAATTAAAGTTAAAGTTAAACTTAAAGTAAAAGTTAAAGTTAAAGTTAAAGTTAAAGTTAAAGTTAAAGTTAAAGTTAAAGTTAAAAATAAAGTTAAAGTTAAAGTTAAAGTTAAAATTAAAGTTAAAGTGAATGGTAAAGTTAAAGCGAAAGTTAAAGTTAAAAATAAAGTTAAAGTTAAATTTAAAATGAAAGTTAAAATTAAAGTCAAAGTCAAAGTTAAAGTCAAAGTTAAAGTTAAAGTTAAAGTTAAAGTTAAGGTTAAGGTTAAAGTTATAGTTAAAGTTAAAGTTAAAGTTAAAGTCAAAGTTAAAGTTAAAGTCAAAGTGAAAGTTAAAGTTAAGGTTAAAGTTAAAGTTAAATTTAAAGTTAAAGTTACAGCTAAAGTTAAAGTTAAAGTTAAAGTTAAAGTTAAAGTTAAAGTTAAAGTTAAAGTTAAAGTTAAAGTTAAAGTTAAAGTTAAAGTTAAAGTTAAAGTTAAAGTTAAAGTTAAAGTTAAAGTTAAAGTTAAAGTTAAAGTTAAAGTTAAAGTTAAAGTTAAAGTTAAAGTTAAAGTTAAAGTTAAAGTTAAAGTTAAAGTTAAAGTTAAAATTAAAATTTAAAGTTAAAGTTAAAGTTAAAGTTAAAGTTAAAGTTAAAGTCAAAGTCAAAGTTAAAGTTAAGGTTAAAGTTAAAGTTGAAGTTAAATTTAAAGTTGAAGTTAAAGTTAAAGTTAAAGTTAAAGTTAAAGTTAAATTAAAGTTAAAGTTAAAGTTAAGGTTAAAGTTAAAGTTAAAGTTAAAGTTAAAGTCAAAGTCAAAGTTAAAGTAAAAGTTAAAGTTAAAGTTAAAGTTAAAGTTAAAGTTGAAGTTAAAATTAAAGTTAAAGTTAAAGTTGAAGTTAAAATTAAAGTTAAAGTTAAAGTTAAAGTTAAAGTTAAAATTAAAGTTAAAGTTGAAGTCAAAGTTAAAGTTAAAGTTAAAGTTAAGGTTAAAGTTAAAGTTAAAGTTAAAGTTAAATTAAAGTTAAAGTTAAAGTTAAAAATAAAGTTAAAGTTAAAGTTAAGGTCAAAGTTAAAAATAAAGTTAAAGTTAAAGTTAAGGTTAAAGTTAAAGTTAAAGTTAAAGTTAAAATTAAAGTTAAAGTTAAAGTTAAAGTTAAAAATAAAGTTAAAGTTAAAGTTAAGGTTAAAGTTAAAGTTAAAGTTAAAGTTAAAATTAAAGTTAAAGTTAAAGTTAAAGTTAAGGTTAAAGTTAAAGTTAAAGTTAAAGTTAAATTAAAGTTAAAGTTAAAGTTAAAAATAAAGTTAAAGTTAAAGTTAAGGTCAAAGTTAAAAATAAAGTTAAAGTTAAAGTTAAGGTTAAAGTTAAAGTTAAAGTTAAAGTTAAAGTTAAAGTTAAAGTTAAAGTTAAAGTTAAAATTAAAGTTAAAGTAAAAGTAAAAGTTAAAGTTAAAGTTAAAGTTAAAGTTAAAGTTAAAGTTAAAGTTAAAGTTAAAGTTAAAGTTAAAGTTAAAGTTAAAGTTAAAGTTAAATTAAAGTTAAAGTTAAAGTTAAAAATAAAGTTAAAGTTAAAGTTAAGGTTAAAGTTAAAGCTAAAGTTAAAGTTAAAGTTAAAGTTAAAGTTAAGGTTAAAGTAAAAGTTAAAGTTAAAGTTAAAGTTGAAGTCAAAGTTAAAGTTAAAGTTAGAGTTAAAGTTAAAGTTAAAGTTAAAGTTAAAGTTAAAGTTAAAGTTAAAGTTAAAGTTAAAGTTAAAGTTAAGGTTAAAGTTAAAGTTAAAGTTAAATTAAAGTTAAAGTTAAAGTTAAAGTTAAAAATAAAGTTAAAGTTAAAGTTAAGGTTAAAGTTAAAGTTAAAGTTAAAGTTAAAGTTAAAGTTAAAGTTAAAGTAATAGTTAAAGTTAAATTTAAAGTTAAAGTTGAAGTTAAAGTTAAATTTAAAGTGTAAGTTAAAGTTGAAGTCAAAGTTAAAGTTAAAGTTAAGTTAAAGTTAAAGTTAAAGTAAAAGTAAAAGTAAAAGTTAAAGTTAAAGTTAAAGTTAAAGTTAAAGTTGAAGTTGAAGTTAAAGTTAAAGTTAAAGTAAAAGTAAAGGTTAAAGTTAAAGTTAAAGTCGAAGTTAAAGTTAAAGTTAAAGTTAAAGTTAAAGTTTAAGTTAAGGTTGAAGTCAAAGTTAAAGTTAAAGTTAAAGTTAAAGTTAAAGTTAAAGTTAAAGTTAAAGTTAAAGTTAAAGTTAAAGTTAAAGTTAAAGTTAAAGTTAAAGTTAAAGTTAAAGTTAAAGTTAAAGTTAAAGTTAAAGTTAAAGTTAAAGTTAAAGTTAAAGTTAAGTTAAAGTAAAAGTTAAAGTTAAAGTTAAAGATAAAATTAAAGTTAAATTTAAAGTTAAAGTTAAAGTTAAAGTAAAAGTTAAAGTTAAAGTTAAAGTTGAAGTTGAAGTTAAAGTTAAAGTTAAAGTTGAAGTCAAAGTTAAAGTTAAAGTTAAAGTTATGTTAAAGTTAAAGTTAAAGTTAAAGTTAAATTTAAAGTTAAAGTTAAAGTTAAAGTTGAAGTCAAAGTTAAAGTTAAAGTTAAAGTTATGTTAAAGTTAAAGTTAAAGTTAAAGTTAAAAATAAAGTTAAAGTTAAAGTTAAAGTTAAAATTAAAGTTAAAGTGAATGGTAAAGTTAAAGTTAAAGTTAAAGTTAAAGTTAAAGTCAAAGTCAAAGTTAAAGTTAAGGTTAAAGTTAAAGTTGAAGTTAAATTTAAAGTTGAAGTTAAAGTTAAAGTTAAATTAAAGTTAAAGTTAAAGTTAAAGTTAAAAATAAAGTTAAAGTTAAAGTTAAAGTTAAAGTTAAAGTTAAAGTTAAAGTTAAGGTTAAAGTTAAAGTTAAAGTTAAAGTCAAAGTTAAAGTAAAAGTTAAAGTTAAAGTTAAAGTTAAAGTTAAAGTTAAAGTTGAAGTTAAAGTTAAAGTTAAAGTTAAAGTTAAAGTTAAAGTTAAAGTTAAAGTTGAAGTGAAAGTTAAAGTTAAAGTTAAAGTTATGTTAAAGTTAAAGTTAAAGTTAAAGTTAAAGTTGAAGTTGAAGTCAAAGTTAAAGTTAAAGTTAAAGTTATGTTAAAGTTAAAGTTAAAGTTAAAGTTAAAGTTAAAGTTAAAGTTAAAGTTAAAGTTAAAGTTAAAGTTAAAGTTAATGTTAAAGTTAAAGTTAAAGTTAAAGCTAAAGTTAAAGTTAAAGTTAAATTTAAAGTTAAAGTTAAAGTTAAAGTTGAAGTCAAAGTTAAAGTTAAAGTTAAAGTTATGTTAAAGTTAAAGTTAAAGTTAAAGTTAAAGTTAAAGTTAAAAATAAAGTTAAAGTTAAAGTTAAAGTTAAAATTAAAGTTAAAGTGAATGGTAAAGTTAAAGTTAAAGTTAAAGTTAAAGTTAAAGTTAAAGTTAAAGTTAAAGTTAAAGTCAAAGTCAAAGTTAAAGTTAAGGTTAAAGTTAAAGTTAAAGTTAAAGTTAAAGTTAAAGTTGAAGTTAAAGTTAAAGTTAAAGTTAAAGTTAAAGTTAAAGTTGAAGTCAAAGTTAAAGTTAAAGTTAAAGTTAAAGTTGAAGTTAAAGTTAAAGTTAAAGTTAAAGTTAAAGTTAAAGTTAAAGTTAAAGTTGAAGTCAAAGTTAAAGTTAAAGTTAAAGTTATGTTAAAGTTAAAGTTAAAGTTAAAGTTAAAGTTAAAGTTAAAGTTAATGTTAAAGTTAAAGTTAAAGTTAAAGCTAAAGTTAAAGTTAAAGTTAAATTTAAAGTTAAAGTTAAAGTTAAAGTTAAAGTTAAAGTTAAAGTTAAAGTTAAAGTTAAAGTTAAAATTAAAGTTGAAGTCAAAGTTAAAGTTAAAGTTAAAGTTATGTTAAAGTTAAAGTTAAAGTTAAAAATAAAGTTAAAGTTAAAGTTAAAATTAAAGTTAAAGTGAATGGTAAAGTTAAAGTTAAAGTTAAAGTTAAAGTTAAAGTCAAAGTCAAAGTTAAAGTTAAGGTTAAAGTTAAAGTTAAAGTTGAAGTTAAATTTAAAGTTGAAGTTAAAGTTAAAGTTAAAGTTAAAGTTAAATTAAAGTTAAAGTTAAAGTTAAAGTTAAAAATAAAGTTAAAGTTAAAGTTAAGGTTAAAGTTAAAGTTAAAGTTGAAGTCAAAGTTAAAGTAAAAGTAAAAGTTAAAGTTAAAGTTAAAGATAAAGTTAAAGTTAAAGTTGAAGTTAAAGTTAAAGTTAAAGTTAAAGTTAAAGTTAAAGTTAAAGTTAAAGTTGAAGTCAAAGTTAAAGTTAAAGTTAAAGTTAAGGTTAAAGTTAAGGTTAAAGTTAAAGTTAAATTAAAGTTAAAGTTAAAGTTAAAGTTAAAAATAAAGTTAAAGTTAAGGTCAAAGTTAAAAATAAAGTTAAAATTAAAGTTAAGGTTAAAGTTAAAGTTAAAGTTAAAGTTAAAGTTAAAGTTAAAGTTAAAGTTAAAGTTAAAGTTAAAATTAAAGTTAAAGTTAAAGTTAAAGTTAAAAATAAAGTTAAAGTTAAAGTTAAGGTTAAAATTAAAGTTAAAGTTAAAGTTAAAGTTAAAGTTAAAGTTAAAGTTAAAGTTAAAGTTAAAGTTAAAGTTAAAATTAAAGTTAAAGTAAAAGTAAAAGTTAAAGTTAAAGTTAAAGTTAAAGTTAAAGTTAAAGTTAAAGTTAAAGTTAAAGTTAAAGTTAAAGTTAAAGTTAAAGTTAAATTAAAGTTAAAGTTAAAGTTAAAAATAAAGTTAAAGTTAAATTTAAGGTTAAAGTTAAAGCTAAAGTTAAAGTTAAAGTTAAAGTTAAAGTTAAGGTTAAAGTAAAAGTTAAAGTTAAAGTTAAAGTTGAAGTCAAAGTTAAAGTTAAAGTTAAAGTTAAAGTTAAAGTTAAAGTTAAAGTTAAAGTTAAAGTTAAAGTTAAAGTTAAGGTTAAAGTTAAAGTTAAAGTTAAATTAAAGTTAAAGTTAAAGTTAAAAATAAAGTTAAAGTTAAAGTTAAGGTTAAAGTTAAAGTTAAAGTTAAAGTTAAAGTAATAGTTAAAGTTAAAGTTAAAGTTAAATTTAAAGTTAAAGTTGAAGTTAAAGTTAAATTTAAAGTGTAAGTTAAAGTTGAAGTCAAAGTTAAAGTTAAAGTTAAAGTTAAAGTTAAGTTAAAGTTAAAGTTAAAGTAAAAGTAAAAGTTAAAGTTAAAGTTGAAGTTGAAGTTAAAGTTAAAGTTAAAGTTAAAAGTTAAAGTTTAAAGTTAAAGTTAAAGTTAAAGTTAAAGTAAAAGTAAAGGTTAAAGTTAAAGTTAAAGTTAAAGTCGAAGTTAAAGTTAAAGTTAAAGTTAAAGTTAAGGTTGAAGTCAAAGTTAAAGTTAAAGTTAAAGTTAAAGTTAAAGTTAAAGTTAAGTTAAAGTAAAAGTTAAAGTTAAAGTTAAAGTTAAAGATAAAATTAAAGTTAAATTTAAAGTTAAAGTAAAAGTTAAAGTAAAAGTAAAAGTTAAAGTTAAACTTAAAGTTAAAGTTAAAGTTAAAGTTAAAGTTAAAGTTAAAGTTAAAGTTAAAGTTGAAGTTGAAGTTAAAGTTAAAGTTAAAGTTGAAGTCAAAGTTAAAGTTAAAGTTAAAGTTATGTTAAAGTTAAAGTTAAAGTTAAAGTTAAAGTTAAAGTTAAAGTTAAAGTTAAAGTTAAAGTTAAAGTTAAAGTTAAAGTTAAAGTTAAAGTTAAAGTTAAATTTAAAGTTAAAGTTAAAGTTAAAGTTAAAGTTAAAGTTAAAGTTAAAGTTAAAGTTAAAGTTAAAGTTGAAGTCAAAGTTAAAGTTAAAGTTATGTTAAAGTTAAAGTTAAAGTTAAAGTTAAAGTTAAAGTTAAAAATAAAGTTAAAGTTAAAGTTAAAGTTAAAGTTAAAATTAAAGTTAAAGTGAATGGTAAAGTTAAAGTTAAAGTTAAAGTTAAAGTTAAGTTAAAGTAAAAGTTAAAGTTAAAGTTAAAGTTAAAGATAAAATTAAAGTTAAATTTAAAGTTAAAGTTAACGTTAAAGTTAAAGTAAAAGTAAAAGTTAAAGTTAAAGTTAAAGTTAAAGTGGAAGTTAAAGTTAAAGTTAAAGTTGAAGTCAAAGTTAAAGTTAAAGTTAAAGTTATGTTAAAGTTAAAGTTAAAGTTAAAGTTAAGTTAAAGTAAAGTTAAATTTAAAGTTGAAGTTAAGGTTAAAGTTAAAGTTAAAGTTGAAGTCAAAGTTAAAGTTAAAGTTATGTTAAAGTTAAAGTTAAAGTTAAAGTTAAAGTTAAAGTTAAATTTAAAGTTAAAGTTAAAGTTAATGTTAAAGTTAAAGTTAAAGCTAAAGTTAAAGTTAAAGTTAAAGTTAAAGTTAAAGTTAAAGTTAAAGTTAAAGTTAAAGTTAAAGTTAAAGTTAAAGTTAAAGTTAAAGTTAAAGTTAAAGTTAAAGTTAAAGTTAAAGTTAAAGTTAAAGTTAAAGTTAAAGTTAAAGTTAATGTTAAAGTTAAAGTTAAAGTTAAAGTTAAAGTTAAAGTTAAATTTAAAGTTAAAGTTAAAGTTAAAGTTAAAGTTAATGTTAAAGTTAAAGTTAAAGCTAAAGTTAAAGTTAAAGTTAAAGTTAAAATTAAATTCAAAGTCAAAGTTAAAGTCAAAGTTAAAGTTAAAGTGAATGTTAAAGTTAAAGCGAAAGTTAAAATTAAAAATAAAGTTAAAGTTAAAGTTAAAATGAAAGTTAAAGTTAAATTCAAAGTCAAAGTTAAAGTCAAAGTTAAAGTTAAAGTTAAAGTTAAAGTTAAAGTTAAAGTTAAAGTTAAAGTAAAAGTCAAAGTTAAAGTTAAAGTCAAAGTTAAAGTTAAAGTTAAAGTTAAAGTTAAAGTTAAAGTTAAAGTTAAAGTTAAAGTTAAAGTTAAAGTTAAAGTTAAAGTTAAAGTTGAAGTTAAAGTTAAAGTTAAAGTTAAAATTAAAGTTAAAGTAGAAGTTAAAGTTATAGTTAAAGTTAAAGTTAAATTTAAAGTTAAAGTTAAAGTTAAAGTTAAAGTTAAAGCTAAAGTTAAAGTTAAAGTTAAAGTGAAAGTTAAAGTTAAAGTTAAAGTTAAAGTTAAAGTTAAAGTTAAAGTTAAAATTAAAGTGAAAGTTAAAGTTAAAGTTAAAATTAAAGTGAAAGTTAAAGTTAAAATTAAAGTTAAAGTTAAAATTAAAGTTAAAGTTAAAGTTAAAGTTAAAGTTAAAGTTAAAGTTAAAGTTAAAGTTAAAGTGAATGTTATAGTTAAAGCGAAAGTTAAAGTTAAAAATAAAGTTAAAGTTAAAGTTAAAATGAAAGTTAAAGTTAAATTCAAAGTCAAAGTTAAAGTCAAAGTTAAAGTTAAAGTTAAAGTTGAAGTTGAAGTCAAAGTTAAAGTTAAAGCTAAAGTTATGTTAAAGTTAAAGTTAAAGTTAAAGTTAAAGTTAAAGTTAAAGTTAAAGTTAAAGTTAAAGTTAAAGTTAAAGTTAAAGTTAAAGTTAAAGTTAAAGTTAAAGTTAAAGTTAAAGTTAAAGTTAAAGTTAAAGTTAAAGTTAATGTTAAAGTTAAAGTTAAAGTTAAAGTTAAAGTTAAAGTTAAATTTAAAGTTAAAGTTAAAGTTAAAGTTAAAGTTAAAGTTGAAGTCAAAGTTAAAGTTAAAGTTAAAGTTATGTTAAAGTTAAAGTTAAAGTTAAAGTTAAAAATAAAGTTAAAGTTAAAGTTAAAGTTAAAATTAAAGTTAAAGTGAATGGTAAAGTTAAAGTTAAAGTTAAAGTTAAAGTTAAAGTTAAAGTTAAAGTTAAAGTTAAAGTTAAAGTTAAAGTTAAAGTTAAAGTTAAAGTTAAAGTCAAAGTCAAAGTTAAAGTTAAGGTTAAAGTTAAAGTTAAAGTTAAAGTTAAAGTTAAAGTTAAAGTTAAAGTTAAAGTTAAAGTTGAAGTTAAAGTTAAAGTTAAAGTTAAAGTTAAAGTTAAAGTTAAAGTTGAAGTCAAAGTTAAAGTTAAAGTTAAAGTTAAAGTTGAAGTTAAAGTTAAAGTTAAAGTTAAAGTTAAAGTTAAAGTTGAAGTCAAAGTTAAAGTTAAAGTTAAAGTTAAAGTTATGTTAAAGTTAAAGTTAAAGTTAAAGTTAAAGTTAAAGTTAAAGTTAAAGTTAAAGTTAAAGTTAAAGTTAAAGTTAAAGTTAATGTTAAAGTTAAAGTTAAAGTTAAAGCTAAAGTTAAAGTTAAAGTTAAATTTAAAGTTAAAGTTAAAGTTAAAGTTAAAGTTAAAGTTAAAGTTGAAGTCAAAGTTAAAGTTAAAGTTAAAGTTATGTTAAAGTTAAAGTTAAAGTTAAAGTTAAAAATAAAGTTAAAGTTAAAGTTAAAGTTAAAATTAAAGTTAAAGTGAATGGTAAAGTTAAAGTTAAAGTTAAAGTTAAAGTTAAAGTCAAAGTCAAAGTTAAAGTTAAGGTTAAAGTTAAAGTTGAAGTTAAATTTAAAGTTGAAGTTAAAGTTAAACTTAAAGTTAAAGTTAAAGTTAAATTAAAGTTAAAGTTAAAGTTAAAGTTAAAAATAAAGTTAAAGTTAAAGTTAAAGTTAAGGTTAAAGTTAAAGTTAAAGTTAAAGTTAAAGTCAAAGTTAAAGTAAAAGTAAAAGTTAAAGTTAAAGTTAAAGTTAAAGTTAAAGTTGAAGTTAAAGTTAAAGTTAAAGTTAAAGTTAAAGTTAAAGTTAAAGTTAAAGTTAAAGTTGAAGTCAAAGTTAAAGTTAAAGTTAAAGTTAAGGTTAAAGTTAAAGTTAAATTAAAGTTAAAGTTAAAGTTAAAGTTAAAGTTAAAAATAAAGTTAAAGTTAAGGTCAAAGTTAAAAATAAAGTTAAAGTTAAAGTTAAAGTTAAGGTTAAAGTTAAAGTTAAAGTTAAAGTTAAAGTTAAAGTTAAAGTTAAAGTTAAAGTTAAAGTTAAAGTTAAAGTTAAAGTTAAAATTAAAGTTAAAGTTAAAGTTAAAGTTAAAGTTAAAAATAAAGTTAAAGTTAAAGTTAAGGTTAAAGTTAAAGTTAAAGTTAAAGTTAAAGTTAAAGTTAAAATTAAAGTTAAAGTAAAAGTAAAAGTTAAAGTTAAAGTTAAAGTTAAAGTTAAAGTTAAAGTTAAAGTTAAAGTTAAAGTTAAAGTTAAAGTTAAAGTTAAAGTTAAAGTTAAAGTTAAAGTTAAAGTTAAAGTTAAAGTTAAAGTTAAAGTTAAAGTTAAATTAAAGTTAAAGTTAAAGTTAAAAATAAAGTTAAAGTTAAATTTAAGGTTAAAGTTAAAGCTAAAGTTAAAGTTAAAGTTAAAGTTAAAGTTAAGGTTAAAGTAAAAGTTAAAGTTAAAGTTAAAGTTAAAGTTAAAGTTAAAGTTGAAGTCAAAGTTAAAGTTAAAGTTAAAGTTAAAGTTAAAGTTAAAGTTAAAGTTAAAGTTAAAGTTAAAGTTAAAGTTAAAGTTTAAGTTAAGGTTAAAGTTAAAGTTAAAGTTAAATTAAAGTTAAAGTTAAAGTTAAAGTTAAAGTTAAAAATAAAGTTAAAGTTAAAGTTAAGGTTAAAGTTAAAGTTAAAGTTAAAGTTAAAGTAATAGTTAAAGTTAAAGTTAAAGTTAAATTTAAAGTTAAAGTTGAAGTTAAAGTTAAATTTAAAGTGTAAGTTAAAGTTGAAGTCAAAGTTAAAGTTAAAGTTAAAGTTAAAGTTAAGTTAAAGTTAAAGTTAAAGTTAAAGTAAAAGTAAAAGTTAAAGTTAAAGTTGAAGTTGAAGTTAAAGTTAAAGTTAAAGTAAAAGTAAAGGTTAAAGTTAAAGTTAAAGTTAAAGTCGAAGTTAAAGTTAAAGTTAAAGTTAAGGTTGAAGTCAAAGTTAAAGTTAAACTTAAAGTTAAAGTTAAAGTTAAAGTTAAAGTTAAGTTAAAGTAAAAGTTAAAGTTAAAGTTAAAGATAAAATTAAAGTTAAATTTAAAGTTAAAGTTAAAGTTAAAGTAAAAGTAAAAGTTAAAGTTAAAGTTAAAGTTAAAGTTGAAGTTGAAGTTAAAGTTAAAGTTGAAGTCAAAGTTAAAGTTAAAGTTAAAGTTATGTTAAAGTTAAAGTTAAAGTTAAAGTTAAAGTTAAAGTTAAATTTAAAGTTAAAGTTAAAGTTAAAGTTAAAGTTAAAGTTGAAGTCAAAGTTAAAGTTAAAGTTAAAGTTATGTTAAAGTTAAAGTTAAAGTTAAAGTTAAAGTTAAAAATAAAGTTAAAGTTAAAGTTAAAGTTAAAATTAAAGTTAAAGTGAATGGTAAAGTTAAAGTTAAAGTTAAAGTTAAAGTTAAGTTAAAGTAAAAGTTAAAGTTAAAGTTAAAGATAAAATTAAAGTTAAATTTAAAGTTAAAGTTAACGTTAAAGTTAAAGTTAAAGTAAAAGTTAAAGTTAAAGTTAAAGTTAAAGTGGAAGTTAAAGTTAAAGTTAAAGTTGAAGTCAAAGTTAAAGTTAAAGTTAAAGTTATGTTAAAGTTAAAGTTAAAGTTAAAGTTAAAGTTAAAGTTAAATTTAAAGTTGAAGTTAAGGTTAAAGTTAAAGTTAAAGTTGAAGTCAAAGTTAAAGTTAAAGTTAAAGTTATGTTAAAGTTAAAGTTAAAGTTAAAGTTAAATTTAAAGTTAAAGTTAAAGTTAATGTTAAAGTTAAAGTTAAAGCTAAAGTTAAAATTAAAGTTAAAGTTAAAGTTAAAGTTAAAGTTAAAGTTAAAGTTAAAGTTAAAGTTAAAGTTAAAGTTAAAGTTAAAGTTAATGTTAAAGTTAAAGTTAAAGTTAAAGTTAAAGTTAAAGTTAAAGTTAAAGTTAAAGTTAAAGTTAAAGTTAAAGTTAAAGTTAAAGTTAAAGTTAAAGTTAAATTTAAAGTTAAAGTTAAAGTTAAAGTTAATGTTAAAGTTAAAGTTAAAGCTAAAGTTAAAGTTAAAGTTAAAGTTAAAATTAAATTCAAAGTCAAAGTTAAAGTCAAAGTTAAAGTTAAAGTGAATGTTAAAGTTAAAGCGAAAGTTAAAATTAAAAATAAAGTTAAAGTTAAAGTTAAAATGAAAGTTAAAGTTAAATTCAAAGTCAAAGTTAAAGTCAAAGTTAAAGTTAAAGTTAAAGTTAAAGTTAAAGTTAAAGTAAAAGTCAAAGTTAAAGTTAAAGTCAAAGTTAAGGTTAAAGTTAAAGTTAAAGTTAAAGTTAAAGTTAAAGTTAAAGTTAAAGTTAAAGTTAAAGTTAAAGTTAAAGTTAAAGTTAAAGTTAAATTTGAAGTTAAAGTTAAAGTTAAAGTTAAAATTAAAGTTAAAGTAGAAGTTAAAGTTATAGTAAAGTTAAAGTTAAATTTAAAGTTAAAGTTAAAGTTAAAGTTAAAGTTAAAGCTAAAGTTAAAGTTAAAGTTAAAGTGAAAGTTAAAGTTAAAGTTAAAGTTAAAGTTAAAATTAAAGTGAAAGTTAAAGTTAAAGTTAAAATTAAAGTGAAAGTTAAAGTTAAAGTTAAAGTTAAAGTTAAAGTTAAAGTTAAAATTAAAGTTAAAGTTAAAGTTAAAGTTAAAGTTAAAGTGAATGTTATAGTTAAAGCGAAAGTTAAAGTTAAAAATAAAGTTAGAGTTAAAGTTAAAATGAAAGTTAAAGTTAAATTCAAAGTCAAAGTTAAAGTCAAAGTTAAAGTTAAAGTTAAAGTTAAAGTTAAGGTTAAGGTTAAGGTTAAGGTTAAAGTTAAAGTTAAAGTTAAATTCAAAGTTAAAGTTAAAGTCAAAGTTAAAGTTAAGGTTAAAGTTAAAGTTAAATTTAAAGTTAAAGTTACAGCTAAAGTTAAAGTTAAATTTAAAGTTAAAGTCAAAGTCAAAGTTAAAGATAAGGTTAAAGTTAAATTTGAAGTTAAATTTAAAGTTGAAGTTAAAGTTAAAGTTAAATTAAAGTTGAAGTTAAAGTTAAAGTTAAAGTTAAAGTTAAAGTAAAAGTTAAAGTTAAAGTTAAAGTTGAAGTTAAAGTTAAAGTTAAAGTCAAAGTTAAAGTTAAAGTTAAAGTTAAAGTTAAGGTTAAAGTTAAAGTTAAATTTAAAGTTAAAGTTACAGCTAAAGTTAAAGTTAAAGTTAAAGTCAAAGTCAAAGTTAAAGTTAAGGTTAAAGTTAAAGTTAAAGTTAAAGTTAAAGTTAAAGTTAAAGTTAAAGTTAGGGTTAAAGTTAAAGTTGAAGTTAAAGTTAAAGTTAAAGTTAAAGTTAAAGTTAAAGTTAAAGTTAAAGTTAAAGTTAGGGTTAAAGTTAAAGTTAAGGTTAAAGTTAAAGTTAAAGTTAAAGTTAAAGTTAAAGTTAAAGTTAAAGTTAAAGTTAAGGTTAAAGTTAAAGTTAAAGTTAAAGTTAAAGTTAAAGTAAAAGTAAAAGTTAAATTTAAAGTTAAAGTTAAAGTTAAAGTTAAAGTTAAAGTTAAAGTTAAACTTAAATTAAAGTTAAAGTTAAAGTTAAAGTTAAAGTTCAAGTTAAAGTTAAAGTTAAAGTTAAAGTTAAAAATAAAGTTAAAGTTAAAGTTAAAGTTAAAATTAAAGTTAAAGTGAATGTTAAAGTTAAAGCGAAAGTTAAAGTTAAAAATAAAGTTAAAGTTAAATTTAAAATGAAAGTTAAAGTTAAAGTTAAAGTCAAAGTCAAAGTTAAAGTCAAAGTTAAAGTTAAAGTTAAAGTTAAAGTTAAAGTTAAAGTTAAAGTTAAAGTTAAAGTTAAGGTTAAGGTTAAAGTTATAGTTAAAGTTAAAGTTAAAGTTAAAGTTAAAGTCAAAGTTAAAGTTAAAGTCAAAGTTAAAGTTAAAGTTAAGGTTAAAGTTAAAGTTAAATTTAAAGTTAAAGTTACAGCTAAAGTTAAAGTTAAAGTTAAAGTTAAAGTCAAAGTAAAAGTTAAAGTTAAGGTTAAAGTTAAAGTTGAAGTTAAATTTAAAGTTGAAGTTAAAGTTAAAGTTAAAGTTAAATTAAAGTTAAAGTTAAAGTTAAAGTTAAAAATAAAGTTAAAGTTAAAGTTAAGGTTAAAGTTAAGGTTAAAGTTAAAGTTAAAGTTAAAGTTAAAGTAAAAGTTAAAGTTAAAGTTAAAGTTAAAGTTAAAGTTGAAATTAAAGTTAAAGTCAAAGTTAAAGTTGAAGTCAAAGTTAAAGTTAAAGTTAAAGTTAAAGTTAAAGTTAAGGTTAAAGTTAAAGTTAAAGTTAAATTAAAGTTAAAGTTAAAGTTAAAGTTAAAGTTAAAGTTAAAGTTAAAAATAAAGTTAAAGTTAAAGTTAAGGCCAAAGTTAAAAATAAAGTTAAAGTTAAAGTTAAGGGTAAAGTTAAAGTTAAAGTTAAAGTTAAAGTTAAAATTAAAGTTAAAGTTAAAGTTAAAAATAAAGTTAAAGTTAAAGTTAAGGTTAAAGTTAAAGTTAAAGTTAAAGTTAAAGTTAAAGTTAAAGTTAAAGTTAAAGTTAAAGTTAAAGTTAAAGTTAAAGTTGAAGTTAAAGTTAAAGTTAAAGTTAAAGTTAAAGTTAAATTAAAGTTAAAGTTAAAGTTAAAGTTAAAGTTAAAGTTAAAGTTAAAGTTAAAGTTAAAGTTAAAGTTAAAGTTAAAGTTAAATTAAAGTTAAAGTTAAAGTTAAAGTTAAAGTTAAAAATAAAGTTAAAGTTAAAGTTAAGGTTAAAGTTAAAGCTAAAGTTAAAGTTAAAGTTAAAGTTAAAGTTAAAGTTAAAGTTAAAGTTAAAGTTAAAGTAAAAGTAAAAGTTAAAGTTAAAGTTGAAGTTGAAGTTAAAGTTAAAGTTGAAGTCAAAGTTAAAGTTAAAGTTAAAGTATAAAGTTAAAGTTAAAGTTAAAGTTAAAGTTAAAGTTAAAGTTAAAGTTAAAGTTAAAGTTAAAGTTAAAGTTAAAGTTAAAGTTAAAGTTAAAGTTAAAGTTAAAGTTAAAGTTAAAGTTAAAGTTAAAGTTAAAGTTAAAGTTAAAGTTAAAGTTAAAGTTAAAGTTAAAGTTAAAGTTAAATTAAAGTTAAAGTTAAAGTTAAAGTTAAAGTATAAAGTTAAAGTTAAAGTTAAAGTTAAAATTAAAGTTAAAGTTAAAGTTAAAGTTAAAGTTAAAGTTAAAGTTAAAGTTAAAGTTAAAGTTAAAGTTAAAGTTAAAGTTAAAGTTAAAGTTAAAGTTAAAGTTAAAGTTAAAGTTAAAGTTAAAGTTAAAGTTAAAGTTAAAGTTAAAGTTAAAGTTAAAGTTAAAGTTAAAGTTAAAGTTAAATTAAAGTTAAAGTTAAAGTTAAAGTTAAAAATAAAGTTAAAGTTAAAGTTAAGGATAAAGTTAAAGTTAAAGTTAAAGTTAAAGTTAAAGTTAAAGTTAAAGTTAAAGTTAAATTTAAAGTTAAAGTTGAAGTTAAAGTTAAATTTAAAGTGTAAGTTAAAGTTGAAGTCAAAGTTAAAGTTAAAGTTAAAGTTAAAGTTAAGTTAAAGTTAAAGTTAAAGTAAAAGTAAAAGTTAAAGTTAAAGTTAAAGTTAAAGTTAAAGTTAAAGTTAAAGTTAAAGTTAAAGTTAAAGTTAAAGTTAAAGTTGAAGTTGAAGTTAAAGTTAAAGCTAAAGTTAAAGTAAAAGTAAAGGTTAAAGTTAAAGTTAAAGTTAAAGTCGAAGTTATAGTTAAAGTTAAAGTTAAAGTTAAGGTTGAAGTCAAAGTTAAAGTTAAAGTTAAAGTTAAAGTTAAGTTAAAGTAAAAGTTAAAGTTAAAGATAAAATTAAAGTTAAATTTAAAGTTAAAGTTAACTTTAAAGTTAAAGTAAAAGTTAAAGTTAAAGTTAAAGTTGAAGTTAAATTTAAAGTTAAAGTTGAAGTCAAAGTTAAAGTTAAAGTTAAAGTTATGTTAAAGTTAAAGTTAAAGTTAAAGTTAAAGTTAAATTTAAAGTTAAAGTTAAAGTTAAAGTTAAAGTTAAAGTTAAAGTTAAAGTTAAAGTTAATGTTAAAGTTAAAGTTAAAGCTAAAGTTAAAGTTAAAGTTAAAGTTAAAGTTAAAGTTAAAGTTAAAGTTAAAGTTAAAGTTAAAGTTAAAGTTAAAGTTAAAGTTAAAGTTAAAGTTAAAGTTAAAGTTAAAGTTAAAGTTAAAGTTAAAGTTAAAGTTAAAGTTAAAGTTAAAGTTAAAGTTAAAGTTAAAGTTAAAGTTAAAGTTAAAGTTAAAGTTAATGTTAAAGTTAAAGTAAAAGTTAAAGTAAAAGTTAAAGTTAAAGTTAAAGTTAAAGTTAAAGTTAAAGTTAAAGTTAAAGTTAAAGTTAAAGTTAAAGTTAAAGTTAAAGTTAAAGTTAAAGTTAAAGTTAAAGTTAAAGTTAAAGTTAAAGTTAAAGTTAAAGTTAAAGTTAAAGTTAAAGTTAAAGTTAAAGTTAAAGATAAAGTTAAAGTTAAAGTTAAAGTTAAAGTTAAAGTTAAAGTTGAAGTTAAAGTTAAAGTTAAAGTTAAAATTAAAGTTAAAGTTAAAGTAGAAGTTAAAGTTATAGTTAAAGTTAAAGTTAAAGTTAAAATTAAAGTTAAAGTTAAAGTGAAAGTTAAAGTTAAAGTTAAAGTGAAAGTTAAAGTTAAAGTTAAGGTTAAAGTTAAAGTTAAAATTAAAGTTAAAGCTAAAGTTAAAGTTAAAGTTAAAGTTAAAGTGAAAGTTAAAGTTAAAGTTTAAGTTAAAGTTAAAGTTAAAGTTAAAGTTAAAGTTAAAGTTAAAGTTAAAGTTAAAGTTAAAGTTAAAGTTAAAGTTAAAGTTAAAGCTAAAGTTAAAGTTAAAGTTAAAGTTAAAGTTAAAATTAAAGTGAAAGTTAAAGTTAAAGTTAAAGTTAAAATTAAAGTTAAAGTTAAAGTTAAAGTGAATGTTAAAGTTAAAGCGAAAGTTAAAGTTAAAAATAAAGTTAAAGTTAAAGTTAAAATGAAAGTTAACGTTAAATTCAAAGTCAAAGTTAAAGTTAAAGTGAATGTTAAAGTTAAAGCGAAAGTTAAAGTTAAAAATAAAGTTAAAGTTAAAGTTAAAATGAAAGTTAAAGTTAAATTCAAAGTCAAAGTTAAAGTCAAAGTTAAAGTTAAAGTTAAAGTTAAGGTTAAGGTTAAGGTTAAGGTTAAGGTTAAGGTTAAGGTTAAAGTTAAAGTTAAAGTTAAAGTTAAAGTTAAAGTTAAAGTTAAAGTTAAAGTTAAAGTTAAAGTTAAAGTTAAAGTTAAAGTTAAAGTTAAAGTTAAAGTTAAAGTTAAAGTTAAAGTTAAAGTTAAAGTTAAAGTTAAAGTTAAAGTTAAAGTTAAAGTTAAAGTTAAAGTTGAAGTTAAAGTTAAAGTTAAAGTCAAAGTTAAAGTTAAAGTTAAAGTTAAAGTTAAGGTTAAAGTTAAAGTTAAATTTAAAGTTAAAGTTACAGCTAAAGTTAAAGTTAAAGTTAAAGTCAAAGTCAAAGTTAAAGTTAAGGTTAAAGTTAAAGTTAAAGTTAAAGTTAAAGTTAAAGTTAAAGTTAAAGTTAAAGTTAAAGTTAAAGTTAAAGTTAAAGTTAGGGTTAAAGTTAAAGTTGAAGTTAAAGTTAAAGTTAAAGATAAAGTTAAAGTTAAAGTTAAAGTTAGGGTTAAAGTTAAAGTTAAGGTTAAAGTTATAGTTAAAGTTAAAGTTAAAGTTAAGGTTAAAGTTAAAGTTAAAGTTAAAGTTAAAGTAAAAGTAAAAGTTAAAGTTAAGGTTAAAGTTAAAGTTAAAGTTAAATTAAAGTTAAAGTTAAAGTTAAAGTTAAAGTTAAAAATAAAGTTAAAGTTAAAGTTAAGGCCAAAGTTAAAAATAAAGTTAAAGTTAAAGTTAAGGGTAAAGTTAAAGTTAAAGTTAAAGTTAAAGTTAAAGTTAAAATTAAAGTTAAAGTTAAAGTTAAAAATAAAGTTAAAGTTAAAGTTAAGGTTAAAGTTAAAGTTAAAGTTAAAGTTAAAGTTAAAGTTAAAGTCAAAGTTAAAGTTAAAGTTAAAGTTAAAGTTAAAGTTAAAGTTAAAGTTAAAGTTAAAGTTAAAGTTAAAGTTAAAGTTAAAGTTAAGGTTAAGGTTAAAGTTATAGTTAAAGTTAAAGTTAAAGTTAAAGTTAAATTAAAGTTAAAGTTAAAGTTAAAGTTAAAGTTAAAGTTAAAGTTAAAGTTAAAGTTAAAGTTAAAGTTAAAGTTAAAGTTAAAGTTAAAGTTAAAGTTAAAGTTAAATTAAAGTTAAAGTTAAAGTTAAAGTTAAAGTTAAAGTTAAAGTTAAAGTTAAAGTTAAAAATAAAGTTAAAGTTAAGGTTAAAGTTAAAGCTAAAGTTAAAGTTAAAGTTAAAGTTAAAGTAAAAGTAAAAGTTAAAGTTAAAGTTGAAGTTGAAGTTAAAGTTAAAGTTGAAGTCAAAGTTAAAGTTAAAGTTAAAGTATAAAGTTAAAGTTAAAGTTAAAGTTAAAGTTAAAGTTAAAGTTAAAGTTAAAGTTAAAGTTAAAGTTAAAGTTAAAGTTAAAGTTAAAGTTAAAGTTAAAGTTAAAGTTAAAGTTAAAGTTAAAGTTAAAGTTAAAGTTAAAGTTAAAGTTAAATTAAAGTTAAAGTTAAAGTTAAAGTTAAAGTATAAAGTTAAAGTTAAAGTTAAAGTTAAAGTTAAAGTTAAAGTTAAAGTTAAAGTTAAAGTTAAAGTTAAAGTTAAAGTTAAAGTTAAAGTTAAAGTTAAAGTTAAAGTTAAAGTTAAAGTTAAAGTTAAAGTTAAAGTTAAAGTTAAAGTTAAAGTTAAAGTTAAAGTTAAAGTTAAAGTTAAAGTTAAAGTTAAAGTTAAAGTTAAAGTTAAAGTTAAAGTTAAAGTTAAAGTTAAAGTTAAAGTTAAAGTTAAAGTTAAAGTTAAAGTTAAAGTTAAAGTTAAAGTTAAAGTTAAAGTTAAAGTTAAAGTTAAAGTTAAAGTTAAAGTTAAAGTTAAAGTTAAAGTTAAAGTTAAATTAAAGTTAAAGTTAAAGTTAAAGTTAAAAATAAAGTTAAAGTTAAAGTTAAGGATAAAGTTAAAGTTAAAGTTAAAGTTAAAGTTAAAGTTAAAATTAAAGTTAAAGTTAAAGTTAAAGTTAAAGTTAAAGTTAAAGTTAAAGTTAAATTTAAAGTTAAAGTTAAAGTTAAAGTTAAAGTTAAAGTTAAAGTTAAAGTTAAATTTAAAGTTAAAGTTGAAGTTAAAGTTAAATTTAAAGTGTAGGTTAAAGTTGAAGTCAAAGTTAAAGTTAAAGTTAAAGTTAAAGTTAAGTTAAAGTTAAAGTTAAAGTAAAAGTAAAAGTTAAAGTTAAAGTTAAAGTTAAAGTTAAAGTTAAAGTTAAAGTTAAAGTTAAAGTTGAAGTTGAAGTTAAAGTTAAAGTTAAAGTTAAAGTAAAAGTAAAGGTTAAAGTTAAAGTTAAAGTTAAAGTCGAAGTTAAAGTTAAAGTTAAAGTTAAAGTTAAGGTTGAAGTCAAAGTTAAAGTTAAAGTTAAAGTTAAAGTTAAGTTAAAGTAAAAGTTAAAGTTAAAGATAAAATTAAAGTTAAATTTAAAGTTAAAGTTAACTTTAAAGTTAAAGTAAAAGTTAAAGTTAAAGTTAAAGTTAAAGTTGAAGTTAAAGTTAAAGTTAAAGTTAAAGTTGAAGTCAAAGTTAAAGTTAAAGTTAAAGTTATGTTAAAGTTAAAGTTAAAGTTAAAGTTAAAGTTAAATTTAAAGTTAAAGTTAAAGTTAAAGTTAAAGTTAAAGTTAAAGTTAAAGTTAAAGTTAAAGTTAATGTTAAAGTTAAAGTTAAAGTTAAAGCTAAAGTTAAAGTTAAAGTTAAAGTTAAAGTTAAAGTTAAAGTTAAAGTTAAAGTTAAAGTTAAAGTTAAAGTTAAAGTTAAAGTTAAAGTTAAAGTTAAAGTTAAAGTTAAAGTTAAAGTTAAAGTTAAAGTTAAAGTTAAAGTTAAAGTTAAAGTTAAAGTTAAAGTTAAAGTTAAAGTTAAAGTTAAAGTTAAAGTTAAAGTTAAAGTTAAAGTTAAAGTTAAAGTTAAAGTTAAAGTTAAAGTTAAAGTTAAAGTTAAAGTTAATGTTAAAGTTAAAGTAAAAGTTAAAGTAAAAGTTAAAGTTAAGGTTAAAGTTAAAGTTAAAGTTAAAGTTAAAGTTAAAGTTAAAGTTAAAGTTAAAGTTAAAGTTAAAGTTAAAGTTAAAGTTAAAGTTAAAGTTAAAGTTAAAGTTAAAGTTAAAGTTAAAGTTAAAGTTAAAGTTAAAGTTAAAGTTAAAGTTAAAGATAAAGTTAAAGTTAAAGTTAAAGTTAAAGTTAAAGTTGAAGTTAAAGTTAAAGTTAAAATTAAAGTTAAAGTTAAAGTAGAAGTTAAAGTTATAGTTAAAGTTAAAGTTAAAGTTAAAGTTAAAATTAAAGTTAAAGTTAAGTGAAAGTTAAAGTTAAAGTTAAAGTGAAAGTTAAAGTTAAAGTTAAGGTTAAAGTTAAAGTTAAAATTAAAGTTAAAGTTAAAGCTAAAGTTAAAGTTAAAGTTAAAGTGAAAGTTAAAGTTAAAGTTAAAGTTAAAGTTAAAGTTAAAGTTAAAGTTAAAGTTAAAGTTAAAGTTAAAGTTAAAGTTAAAGTTAAAGTTAAAGTTAAAGTTAAAGTTAAAGTTAAAGTTAAAGTTAAAGTTAAAGTTAAAGTTAAAGTTAAAGTTAAAGTTAAAGTTAAAGTTAAAGCTAAAGTTAAAGTTAAAGTTAAAGTTAAAATTAAAGTGAAAGTTAAAGTTAAAGTTAAAGTTAAAATTAAAGTTAAAGTTAAAGTTAAAGTGAATGTTAAAGTTAAAGCGAAAGTTAAAGTTAAAAATAAAGTTAAAGTTAAAGTTAAAATGAAAGTTAACGTTAAATTCAAAGTCAAAGTTAAAGTTAAAATGAAAGTTAAAGTTAAATTCAAAGTCAAAGTTAAAGTCAAAGTTAAAGTTAAAGTTAAAGTTAAGGTTAAGGTTAAGGTTAAGGTTAAGGATAAGGTTAAAGTTAAAGTTAAAGTTAAAGTTAAAGTTAAAGTTAAAGTTAAAGTTAAAGTTAAAGTTAAAGTTAAAGTTAAAGTTAAAGTTAAAGTTAAAGTTAAAGTTAAAGTTAAAGTTAAAGTTAAAGTTAAAGTTAAAGTTAAAGTTAAAGTTAAAGTTAAAGTTAAAGTTAAAGGCAAAGTTAAAGTTAAAGTCAAAGTTAAAGTTAAGGTTAAAGTTAAGGTTAAGGTTAAGGTTAAAGTTAAAGTTAAAGTTAAAGTTAAAGTTAAAGTTAAAGTTAAAGTTAAAGTGAATGTTAAAGTTAAAGCGAAAGTTAAAGTTAAAAATAAAGTTAAAGTTAAAGTTAAAATGAAAGTTAAAGTTAAATTCAAAGTCAAAGTTAAAGTCAAAGTTAAAGTGAATGTTAAAGTTAAAGCGAAAGTTAAAGTTAAAAATAAAGTTAAAGTTAAAGTTAAAATGAAAGTTAAAGTTAAATTCAAAGTCAAAGTTAAAGTCAAAGTTAAAGTTAAAGTTAAAGTTAAGGTTAAGGTTAAGGTTAAGGTTAAAGTTAAAGTTAAAGTTAAAGTTAAAGTTAAAGTTAAAGTTAAAGTTAAAGTTAAAGTTAAAGTTAAAGTTAAAGTTAAAGTTAAAGTTAAAGTTAAAATTAAAGTTAAAGTTAAAGTTAAAGTTAAAGTTAAAGTTAAAGTTAAAGTTAAAGTTAAAGTTAAAGTTAAAGTTAAAGTTAAAAATTAAAGTTAAAGTTAAAGTCAAAGTTAAAGTTAAAGTCAAAGTTAAAGTTAAGGTTAAGGTTAAGGTTAAAGTTAAGGTTAAGGTTAAGGTTAAAGTTAAAGTTAAAGTTAAAGTTAAAGTTAAAGTTAAAGTTAAAGTTAAAGTTAAAGTTAAAATGAAAGTTAAAGTTTAATTCAAAGTCAAAGTTAAAGTCAAAGTTAAAGTTAAAGTTAAGGTTAAGGTTAAGGTTAAAGTTAAAGTTAAAGTTAAAGTTAAAGTTGAAGTTAAAGTTAAAGTTAAAGTTAAAATTAAAGTTAAAGTTAAAGTAGAAGTTAAAGTTATAGTTAAAGTTAAAGTTAAAGTTAAAATTAAAGTTAAAGTTAAAGTGAAAGTTAAAGTTAAAGTTAAAGTGAAAGTTAAAGTTAAAGTTAAAGTTAAAGTTAAAGCTAAAGTTAAAGTTAAAGTTAAAGTGAAAGTTAAAGTTAAAGTTAAAGTTAAAGTTAAAGTTAAAGTAAAAGTAAAAGTTAAAGTTAAAGTTAAAGTTAAAGTTAAAGTTAAAGTTAAAGTTAAAGTTGAAGTTGAAGTTAATGTTAAAGTTAAAGTTAAAGTAAAAGTAAAGGTTAAAGTTAAAGTTAAAGTTAAAGTCGAAGTTAAAGTTAAAGTTAAAGTTAAAGTTAAAGTTAAAGTTAAGGTTGAAGTCAAAGTTAAAGTTAAAGTTAAAGTTAAGTTAAAGTAAAAGTTAAAGTTAAAGTTAAAGATAAAATTAAAGTTAAATTTAAAGTTAAAGTTAACGTTAAAGTTAAAGTAAAAGTTAAAGTTAAAATTAAAGTTAAAGTTAAAGTAGAAGTTAAAGTTATAGTTAAAGTTAAAGTTAAAGTTAAAATTAAAGTTAAAGTTAAAGTTAAAGTGAAAGTTAAAGTTAAAGTTAAAGTGAAAGTTAAAGTTAAAGTTAAAGTTAAAGTTAAAGTTAAAGTTAAAGCTAAAGTTAAAGTTAAAGTGAAAATTAAAGTTAAAGTGAAAGTTAAAGTTAAAGTTAAAGCTAAAGTTAAAGTTAAAGTGAAAATTAAAGTTAAAGTTAAAGTTAAAATTAAAGTTAAAGTTAAAGTAGAAGTTAAAGTTATAGTTAAAGTTAAAGTTAAATTTAAAGTTAAAGTTAAAGTTAAAGTTAAAGTTAAAGTTAAAGTTAAAGTTAAAGCTAAAGTTAAAGTTAAAGTTAAAGTGAAAGTTAAAGTTAAAGTTAAAGTTAAAATTAAAGTGAAAGTTAAAGTTAAAGTTAAAATTAAAGTGAAAGTTAAAGTTAAAGTTAAAGTTAAAGTTAAAGTTAAAGTTAAAGTTAAAATTAAAGTTAAAGTTAAAGTTAAAGTTAAAGTTAAAGTTAAAGTTAAAGTTAAAGTTAAAGTGAATGTTAAAGTTAAAGCGAAAGTTAAAGTTAAAAATAAAGTTAAAGTTAAAGTTAAAATGAAAGTTAAAGTTAAATTCAAAGTCAAAGTTAAAGTCAAAGTTAAAGTTAAAGTTAAAGTTAAGGTTAAGGTTAAGGTTAAAGTTAAAGTTAAAGTTAAAGTTAAAGTTAAAGTTAAAGTCAAAGTTAAAGTTAAAGTCAAAGTTAAGGTTAAAGTTAAAGTTAAATTTAAAGTTAAAGTTACAGCTAAAGTTAAAGTTAAAGTTAAAGTTAAAGTTAAAGTTAAAGTCAAAGTTAAAGTTAAGGTTAAAGTTAAAGTTGAAGTTAAATTTAAAGTTGAAGTTAAAGTTAAAGTTAAGGTTAAAGTTAAAGTTAAATTAAAAGTTAAAGTTAAAGTTAAAGTTAAAGTTAAAGTTAAAGTTAAAGTGAATGTTAAAGTTAAAGCGAAAGTTAAAGTTAAAAATAAAGTTAAAGTTAAAGTTAAAATGAAAGTTAAAGTTAAATTCAAAGTCAAAGTTAAAGTCAAAGTTAAAGTTAAAGTTAAAGTTAAGGTTAAGGTTAAGGTTAAAGTTAAAGTTAAAGTTAAAGTTAAAGTTAAAGTTAAAGTTAAAGTTAAAGTTAAAGTTAAAGTTAAAATTAAAGTCAAAGTTAAAGTTAAAGTCAAAGTTAAGGTTAAAGTTAAAGTTAAATTTAAAGTTAAAGTTACAGCTAAAGTTAAAGTTAAAGTTAAAGTTAAAGTCAAAGTCAAAGTTAAAGTTAAGGTTAAAGTTAAAGTTGAAGTTAAATTAAAGTTGAAGTTAAAGTTAAAGTTAAAGTTAAATTAAAAGTTAAAATTAAAGTTAAAGTTGAAGTTAAAGTTAAAGTTAAAGTTAAATTAAAAGTTAAAGTTAAAGTTAAAGTTAAAGTTAAAGTTAAAGTTAAAGTTAAAATTAAAGTTAAAGTTAAAGTTAAAGTTAAATTTAAAGTTAAAGTTAAAGTGAATGTTAAAGTTAAAGCGAAAGTTAAAGTTAAAAATAAAGTTAAAGTTAAAGTTAAAATGAAAGTTAAAGTTAAATTCAAAGTCAAATTTAAAGTCAAAGTTAAAGTTAAAGTTAAAGTTAAGGTTAAGGTTAAGGTTAAGGTTAAAGTTAAAGTTAAAGTTAAAGTTAAAGTTAAAGTTAAAGTTAAAGTTAAAGTTAAAGTTAAAGTTAAAGTTAAAGTTAAAGTTAAAGTTAAAGTCAAAGTTAAAGTTAAAGTCAAAGTTAAGGTTAAAGTTAAAGTTAAATTTAAAGTTAAAGTTACAGCTAAAGTTAAAGTTAAAGTTAAAGTTAAAGTCAAAGTCAAAGTTAAAGTTAAGGTTAAAGTTAAAGTTGAAGTTAAATTTAAAGTTGAAGTTAAAGTTAAAGTTAAGGTTAAGGTTAAAGTTAAAGTTAAATTAAAAGTTAAAGTTAAAGTTAAAGTGAATGTTAAAGTTAAAGCGAAAGTTAAAGTTAAAAATAAAGTTAAAGTTAAAGTTAAAATGAAAGTTAAAGTTAAATTCAAAGTCAAAGTTAAAGTCAAAGTTAAAGTTAAAGTTAAAGTTAAGGTTAAGGTTAAAGTTAAAGTTAAAGTTAAAGTTAAAGTTAAAGTTAAAGTTAAAGTTAAAGTTAAAGTTAAAGTTAAAGTTAAAGTCAAAGTTAAAGTTAAAGTCAAAGTTAAGGTTAAAGTTAAAGTTAAATTTAAAGTTAAAGTTACAGCTAAAGTTAAAGTTAAAGTTAAAGTTAAAGTCAAAGTCAAAGTTAAAGTTAAGGTTAAAGTTAAAGTTGAAGTTAAATTAAAGTTGAAGTTAAAGTTAAAGTTAAAGTTAAATTAAAAGTTAAAGTTAAAGTTGAAGTTAAAGTTAAAGTTAAAGTTAAAGTCAAAATTTAAGTTAAAGTTAAAGTTAAGGTTAAAGTTAAAGTTAAATTTAAAGTTAAAGTTAAATTTAAAGTTAAAGTTACAGCTAAAGTTAAAGTTAAAGTTAAAGTTAAAGTTAAAGTCAAAGTCAAAGTTAAAGTTAAGGTTAAAGTTAAAGTTAAAGTTAAAGTTGAAGTTAAATTTAAAGTTGAAGTTAAAGTTAAAGTTAAAGTTAAAGTTAAGGTTAAAGTTAAAGTTAAAGTTAAGGTTAAAGTTAAAGTTAAAGTTAAAGTTAAAGTTAAGGTTAAAGTTAAAGTTAAAGTAAAAGTAAAAGTTAAATTTAAAGTTAAAGTTAAAGTTAAAGTTAAAGTTAAAGTTAAAGTTAAAGTTAAAGTTAAAGTTAAAGTTAAAGTTAAGTTAAAGTTAAAGTTAAAGTTAAAGTTAAAGTTAAAGTTAAAGTTAAGTTAAAGTTAAAGTTAAAGTTAAAATTAAAGTTAAAGTTAAAGTTAAAGTTAAAGTTAAAGTTAAAGTTAAAGTTAAAGTTAAAGTTAAAGTTAAAGTTAAAGTGAATGTTAAAGTTAAAGCGAAAGTTAAAGTTAAAAATAAAGTTAAAGTTAAAGTTAAAATGAAATTTAAAGTTAAATTCAAAGTCAAAGTTAAAGTCAAAGTTAAAGTTAAAGTTAAGGTTAAGGTTAAAGTTAAAGTTAAAGTTAAAGTTAAAGTTAAAGTTAAAGTTAAAGTTAAAGTTCAAGTTAAAGTTAAAGTTAAAGTTAACGTTAAAGTTAAAGTTAAAGTTAAAGTTAAAGTTAAAGTTAAAGTTAAAGTTAAAGTTAAAGTTAAAGTTAAAGTTAAAGTTAAAGTTAAAGTTAAAGTTAAAATTAAAGTTAAAGTTAAAGTTAAAGTTAAAGTTAAAGTTAAAGTTAAAGTTAAAGTAAAAGTCAAAGTTAAAGTTAAAGTCAAAGTTAAAGTTAAGGTTAAATTTAAGGTAAATTTAAATTTAAAGTTACAGCTAAAGTTAAAGTTAAAATTAAAGTTAAAGTTAAAGTTAAAGTTAAGGTTAAAGTTAAAGTTAAAGTTAAAGTTAAATTTAAAGTTAAAGTTACAGCTAAAGTTAAAGCTAAAGTTAAAGTTAAAGTCAAAGTCAAAGTTAAAGTTAAGGTTAAAGTTAAAGTTGAAGTTAAATTTAAAGTTGCAGTTAAAGTTAAAGTTAAATTTAAGGTTAAAGTTAAAGTTAAAGTTAAAGTTAAGGTTAAAGTTAAAGTTAAAGTTAAAGTTAAAGTTAAAGTTAAAGTTAAAGTTAAGGTTAAAGTTAAAGTTAAAGTTAAAGTTAAAGTTAAAGTTAAAGTTAAAGTTAAAGTAAAAGTTAAATTTAAAGTTAAAGTTAAAGTTAAAGTTGAAGTTGAAGTTAAAGTTAAAGTTAAAGTTGAAGTCAAAGTTAAAGTTAAAATTAAAGTTAAGTTTAGTTAAAGTTAAAGTTAAAGTTAAAGTTAAAGTTAAAGTTAAGTTAAGGTTAAAGTTAAAGTTAAAGTTAAAGTTAAGTTAAAGTTAAAGTTAAAATGAAAGTTAAAGTTAAATTTAAAGTTAAAGTTAAAGTAAAAGTAAAAGTTAAAGTTAAAGTAAAAGTAAAAGTTAAATTTAAAGTTAAAGTTAAAGTTAAAGTTAAAGTTAAAGTTAAAGTTAAAGTTAAAGTAAAAGTTAAAGTTAAAGTTAAAGTTAAAGTTAAAGTTAAAGTTAAAGTTAAAGTTGAAGTTAAAGTTAAAGTTAAAGTTAAAGTTGAAGTCAAAGTTAAAGTTAAAGTTAAGTTAAAGTTAAAGTTAAAGTTAAGTTGAAGTTAAAGTTAAAGTTAAAGTTAAAGTTAAAGTTAAAGTTAAAGTTAAAGTTAAAGTGAATGTTAAAGTTAAAGCGAAAGTTAAAGTTAAAGTTAAAGTTAAAGTTAAAGTTAAAGTTAAAGTTAAAGTTAAAGTTAAAGTTAAAGTTAAAATGAAAGTTAAATTCAAAGTCAAAGTTAAAGTCAAAGTTAAAGTTAAAGTTAAGGTTAAGGTTAAAGTTAAAGTTAAAGTTAAAGTTAAAGTTAAAGTTAAAGTTAAAGTTAAAGTTAAAGTTAAAGTTAAAGTTAAAGTTAAAGTTAAAGTTAAAGTTAAAGTTAAAGTTAAAGTTAAAGTTAAAGTTATAGTTAAAGTTAAAGTTAAAGTTAAAGTTAAAGCTAAAGTTAAAGTTAAAGTTAAAGTTAAAGTTAAAGTTAAAGTTAAAGTTAAAGTTAAAGTTAAAGTTAAAGTTAAAGTTAAAGTTAAAGTTAAAGTTAAAGTTAAAGTTAAAGTTAAAGTTAAAGTTAAAGTTAAAGTTAAAGTTAAAGTTAAAGTTAAAGTTAAAGTTAAAGTTAAGGTTGAAGTCAAAGTTAAAGTTAAAGTTAAGTTAAAGTAAAAGTTAAAGTTAAAGTTAAAGATAAAATTAAAGTTAAATTTAAAGTTAAAATTAACGTTAAATTTAAAGTAAAAGTAAAAGTTAAAGTTAAAGTTAAAGTTGAAGTTAAAGTTAAAGTTAAAGTTAAAGTTAAAGTTGAAGTCAAAGTTAAAGTTAAAGTTATGTTAAAGTTAAAGTTAAAGTTAATGTTAAAGTTAATGTTAAAGTTAAAGTTAAAGCTAAAGTTAAAGTTAAAGTTAAAGTTAAAGTTAAAGTTAAAGTTAAAGTTAAAGTTAAAGTTGAAGTCAAAGTTAAAGTTAAAGTTATGTTAAAGTTAAAGTTAAAGTTAAAGTTAAAGTTAATGTTAAAGTTAAAGTTAAAGTTAAAGCTAAAGTTAAAGTTAAAGTTAAAGTTAAAGTTGAAGTTAAAGTTAAAGTTAAAGTTAAAGTTAAAGTTAAAGTTAAAGTTAAAGTTAAAGTTAAAGTTAAAGTTAAAGTTAAAGTTAAAGTTAAAGTTAAAGCTAAAGTTAAAGTTAAAGTTAAATTTAAAGTTAAAGTTAAAGTTAAAGTTAAAGTTGAAGTTAAAGTTAAAGTTAAAGTTAAAGTTAAAGTTAAAGTTAAAGTTAAAGTTAAAGTTGAAGTTAAAGTTAAAGTTAAAGTTAAAGCTAAAGTTAAAGTTAAAGGTAAAGTTAAAGTTAAAGTTAAAGTTAAAGTTAAAGTTAAAGTTAATGTTAAAGTTAAAGTTAAAGTTAAAGCTAAAGTTAAAGTTAAAGTTAAAGTTAAAGTTAAAGTTAAAGTTAATGTTAAAGTTAAAGTTAAAGTTAAAGTTAAAGTTAAAGTTAAAGTTAAAGTTAAAGTTAAAGTTAAAGTTAAAGTTAAAGTTAAAGTTAAAGTTAAAGTTAAAGTTAAAGTTAAAGTTGAAGTTAAAGTTAAAGTTAAAATTATAGTTAAAGTTAAAGTAGAAGTTAAAGTTATAGTTAAAGTTAAAGTTAAAGTTAAAGTTAAAATTAAAGTTAAAGTTAAAGTGAAAGTTAAAGTTAAAGTTAAAGTTAAAGTTAAAGTTAAAGTTAAAGTTAAAGTTAAAGTTAAAGTTAAAGTTAAAGTTAAAGTTAAAGTTAAGGTTAAAGTTAAAGTTAAAGTTAAGGTTAAAGTTAAAGTTAAAGTTAAAGTAAAAGTAAAAGTTAAATTTAAAGTTAAAGTTAAAGTTAAAGTTAAAGTTAAAGTTAAAGTTAAAGTTAAAGTTAAAGTAAAGGTAAAAGTTAAAGTTAAAGTTAAAGTTAAAGTTGAAGTTAAAGTTAAAGTTAAAGTTAAAGTTAAAGTTAAAGTTAAAGTTGAAGTCAAAGTTAAAGTTAAAGTTAAAGTTAAAGTTAAAGTTAAGTTAAAGTTAAAGTTAAAGTTAAAGTTAAGTTAAAGTTAAAGTTAAAGTCAAAATTAAAGTTAAAGTTAAAGTTAAAGTTAAAGTTAAAATTAAAGTTAAAGTTAAAGTTAAAGTTAAAGTAAAAGTAAAAGTTAAAGTTAAAGTTAAAGTTAAAGTTGAAGTTGAAGTTAAAGTTAAAGTTAAAGTTAAAGTTAAAGTTAAAGTTGAAGTCAAAGTTAAAGTTAAAGTTAAAGTTAAAGTTAAGTTAAAGTTAAAGTTAAAGTTAAAGTTAAAGTTAAAGTTAAAGTTAAAGTTAAAGTTAAGTTAAAGTTAAAATTAAAGTTAAAGTAAAAGTTAAAGTTAAAGTTAAAGTTAAAGTTAAAGTTAAAGTTGAAGTTAAAGTTAAAGTTAAAGCTAAAGTTAAAGTTAAAGTTAAAGTTAAAGTTAAAGTTAAAGTTAATGTTAAAGTTAAAGTTAAAGTTAAAGCTAAAGTTAAAGTTAAAGTTAAAGTTAAAGTTAAAGTAAAAGTAAAAGTAAAAGTTAAAGTTAAAGTTAAAGTTAAAGTTAAAGTTGAAGTTAAAGTTAAAGTTAAATTTAAAGTTAAAGTTGAAGTCAAAGTTAAAGTTAAAGTTAAAGTTAAAGTTAAAGTTAAAGTTAAGTTAAAGTTAAAGTTAAAGTTAAAGTTAAGTTAAAGTTAAAGTTAAAATGAAAGTTAAAGTTAAATTCAAAGTCAAAGTTAAAGTCAAAGTTAAAGTTAAAGTTAAGGTTAAGGTTAAAGTTAAAGTTAAAGTTAAAGTTAAAGTTAAAGTTAAAGTTAAAGTTAAAGTTAAAGTCAAAGTTAAAGTTAAAGTTAAAGTTAAAGTTAAAGTTAAAGTTAAAGTTAAAGTTAAAGTTAAAGTTAAAGTTAAAGTTAAAGTTAAAGTTAAAGTTAAAGTTAAAGTTAAAGTTAAAGTTAAAGTTAAAGTCAAAGTTAAAGTTAAAGTCAAAGTTAAAGTTAAGGTTAATATAAGGTATATTTAAAATTAAAGTTACAGCTAAAGTTAAAGTTAAAGTTAAAGTTAAAATTAAAGTTAAAGTTAAAGTTAAAGTTAAAGTTAAAGTTAAAGTTAAGGTTAAAGTTAAAGTTAAATTTAAAGTTAAAGTTACAGCTAAAGTTAAAGTTAAAGTTAAAGTCAAAGTCAAAGTTAAAGTTAAGGTTAAAGTTAAAGTTAAAGTTAAAGTTAAAGTAAAAGTAAAAGTAAAAGTAAAAGTAAAAGTAAAAGTTAAATTTAAAGTTAAAGTTAAAGTTAAAGTTGAAGTCAAAGTTAAAGTTAAAGTTAAGTTAAAGTTAAAGTTAAAGTTAAGTTAAGGTTAAAGTTAAAGTTAAAGTTAAGTTAAAATTAAAGTTAAAATGAAAGTTAAAGTTAAATTCAAAGTCAAAGTTAAAGTCAAAGTTAAAGCTAAAGTTAAGGTTAAGGTTAAAGTTAAAGTTAAAGTTAAAGTTAAAGTTAAAGTTAAAGTTAAAGTTAAAGTTAAAGTTAAAGTCAAAGTTAAAGTTAAAGTTAAAGTTAAAGTTAAAGTTAAAGTTAAAGTTAAAGTTAAAGTTAAATTTAAAGTTAAAGTTGAAGTTGAAGTTAAAGTTAAAGTTGAAGTCAAAGTTAAAGTTAAAGTTAAAGTATAAAGTTAAAGTTAAAGTAAAGTTAAAGTTAAAGTTAAAGTTAAAGTTAAAGTTAAAGTTAAAGTTAAAGTTAAAGTTAAAGTTAAAGTTAAAGTTAAAGTTAAAGTTAAAGTTAAAGTTAAAGTTAAAGTTAAAGTTAAAGTTAAAGTAAAGTTAAAGTTAAATTAAAGTTAAAGTTAAAGTTAAAGTTAAAGTATAAAGTTAAAGTTAAAGTTAAAGTTAAAGTTAAAGTTAAAGTTAAAGTTAAAGTTAAAGTTAAAGTTAAAGTTAAAGTTAAAGTTAAATTTAAAGTTAAAGTTAAAGTTAAAGTAAAGTTAAAGTTAAAGTTAAAGTTAAAGTTAAAGTTAAAGTTAAAGTTAAATTAAAGTTAAAGTTAAAGTTAAAGTTAAAAATAAAGTTAAAGTTAAAGTTAAGGATAAAGTTAAAGTTAAAGTTAAAGTTAAAGTTAAAGTTAAAGTTAAAGTTAAAGTTAAAGTTAAAGTTAAAGTTAAAGTTAAAGTTAAAGTTAAAGTTAAAGTTAAAGTTAAAGTTAAAGTTAAAGTTAAAGTTAAAGTTAAAGTTAAAGTTAAAGTTAAAGTTAAAGTTAAAGTTAAAGTTAAAGTTAAGTTAAGTTAAAGTTAAAGTTAAAGTTAAAGTTAAAGTTAAAGTTAAAGTTAAAGTTAAAGTTAAAGTTAAAGTTAAAGTTAAATTTAAAGTTAAAGTTGAAGTTAAAGTTAAATTTAAAGTGTAAGTTAAAGTTGAAGTCAAAGTTAAAGTTAAAGTTAAAGTTAAGTTAAAGTTAAAGTTAAAGTTAAAGTAAAAGTAAAAGTTAAAGTTAAGTTAAAGTTAAAGTTAAAGTTAAAGTTAAAGTTAAAGTTAAAGTTAAAGTTAAAGTTAAAGTTAAAGTTAAAGTTGAAGTTGAAGTTAAAGTTAAAGTTAAAGTTAAATTCGAAGTTAAAGTTAAAGTTAAAGTTAAAGTTAAAGTTAAAGTTAAGGTTGAAGTCAAAGTTAAAGTTAAAGTTAAAGTTAAGTTAAAGTAAAAGTTAAAGTTAAAGATAAAATTAAAGTTAAATTTAAAGTTAAAGTTAACGTTAAAGTTAAAGTAAAAGTTAAAGTTAAAGTTAAAGTTAAAGTTGAAGTTAAAGTTAAAGTTAAAGTTGAAGTCAAAGTTAAAGTTGAAGTTAAAGTTAAAGTTAAAGTTGAAGTCAAAGTTAAAGTTAAAGTTAAAGTTATGTTAAAGTTAAAGTTAAAGTTAAAGTTAAAGTTAAATTTAAAGTTAAAGTTAAAGTTAAATTAAAGTTAAAGTTAAAGTTAAAGTTAAAGTTAATGTTAAAGTTAAAGTTAAAGCTAAAGTTAAAGTTAAAGTTAAAGTTAAAGTTAAAGTTAAAGTTAAAGTTAAAGTTAAAGTTAAAGTTAAAGTTAAAGTTAAAGTTAAAGTTAAAGTTAAAGTTAAAGTTAAAGTTAAAGTTAAAGTTAAAGTTAAAGTTAAAGTTAAAGTTAAAGTTAAAGTTAATGTTAAAGTTAAAGTTAAAGTTAAAGTTAAAGTTAAAGTTAAAGTTAAAGTTAAAGTTAAAGTTAATGTTAAAGTTAAAGTAAAAGTTAAAGTAAAAGTTAAAGTTAAAGTTAAAGTTAAAGTTAAAGTTAAAGTTAAAGTTAAAGTTAAAGTTAAAGTTAAAGTTAAAGTTAAAGTTAAAGTTAAAGTTAAAGTTAAAGTTAAAGTTAAAGTTAAAGTTAAAGTTAAAGTTAAAGTTAAAGTTAAAGTTAAAGTTAAAGTTAAAGTTAAAGTTAAAGTTAAAGTTAAAGTTAAAGTTAAAGTTAAAGTTAAAGTTAAAGTTAAAGTTAAAGTTAAAGTTAAAGTTAAAGATAAAGTTAAAGTTAAAGTTAAAGTTGAAGTTAAAGTTAAAGTTAAAATTAAAGTTAAAGTTAAAGTTAAAGTAGAAGTTAAAGTTATAGTTAAAGTTAAAGTTAAAGTTAAAGTTAAAGTTAAAGTTAAAGTTAAAGTTAAAGTTAAAGTTAAAGTTAAATTTAAAGTTAAAGTTAAAGTTAAAGTTAAAGTTAAAGTTAAAGTTAAAGTTAAAGTTAAAGTTAAAGTTAAAGATAAAGTTAAAGTTAAAGTTAAAGTTAAAGTTAAAGTTAAAGTTGAAGTTAAAGTTAAAGTTAAAATTAAAGTTAAAGTTAAAGTTAAAGTTAAAATTAAAGTTAAAGTTAAAGTTAAAGTGAAAGTTAAAGTTAAAGTTAAAGTGAAAGTTAAAGTTAAAGTTAAGGTTAAAGTTAAAGTTAAAATTAAAGTTAAAGTTAAAGCTAAAGTTAAAGTTAAAGTTAAAGTTAAAGTGAAAGTTAAAGTTAAAGTTAAAGTTAAAGTTAAAGTTAAAGTTAAAATGAAAGTTAAAGTTTAATTCAAAGTCAAAGTTAAAGTCAAAGTTAAAGTTAAAGTTAAGGTTAAGGTTAAGGTTAAGGTTAAAGTTAAAGTTAAAGGTAAAGTTGAAGTTAAAGTTAAAGTTAAAGTTAAAATTAAAGTTAAAGTTAAAGTAGAAGTTAAAGTTATAGTTAAAGTTAAAGTTAAAGTTAAAATTAAAGTTAAAGTTAAAGTTAAAGTGAAAGTTAAAGTTAAAGTTAAAGTGAAAGTTAAAGTTAAAGTTAAAGTTAAAGTTAAAGTTAAAGTTAAAGTTAAAGCTAAAGTTAAAGTTAAAGTTAAAGTGAAAGTTAAAGTTAAAGTTAAAGTTAAAGTTAAAGTTAAAGTTAAAGTAAAAGTAAAAGTAAAAGTTAAAGTTAAAGTTAAAGTTAAAGTTAAAGTTGTAGTTGAAGTTAATGTTAAAGTTAAAGTTAAAGTTAAAGTAAAAGTAAAGGTTAAAGTTAAAGTTAAAGTTAAAGTCGAAGTTAAAGTTAAAGTTAAAGTTAAAGTTAAAGTTAAAGTTAAAGTTAAGGTTGAAGTCAAAGTTAAAGTTAAAGTTAAAGTTAAGTTAAAGTAAAAGTTAAAGTTAAAGTTAAAGATAAAATTAAAGTTAAATTTAAAGTTAAAGTTAACGTTAAAGTTAAAGTAAAAGTTAAAGTTAAAATTAAAGTTAAAGTTAAAGTAGAAGTTAAAGTTATAGTTAAAGTTAAAGTTAAAGTTAAAATTAAAGTTAAAGTTAAAGTTAAAGTGAAAGTTAAAGTTAAAGTTAAAGTGAAAGTTAAAGTTAAAGTTAAAGTTAAAGTTAAAGCTAAAGTTAAAGTTAAAGTGAAAATTAAAGTTAAAGTGAAAGTTAAAGTTAAAGCTAAAGTTAAAGTTAAAGTGAAAATTAAAGTTAAAGTTAAAGTTAAAATTAAAGTTAAAGTTAAAGTAGAAGTTAAAGTTATAGTTAAAGTTAAAGTTAAATTTAAAGTTAAAGTTAAAGTTAAAGTTAAAGTTAAAGTTAAAGTTAAAGCTAAAGTTAAAGTTAAAGTTAAAGTGAAAGTTAAAGTTAAAGTTAAAGTTAAAATTAAAGTGAAAGTTAAAGTTAAAGTTAAAATTAAAGTGAAAGTTAAAGTTAAAGTTAAAGTTAAAGTTAAAGTTAAAGTTAAAGTTAAAGTTAAAATTAAAGTTAAAGTTAAAGTTAAAGTTAAAGTTAAAGTTAAAGTTAAAGTTAAAGTGAATGTTAAAGTTAAAGCGAAAGTTAAAGTTAAAAATAAAGTTAAAGTTAAAGTTAAAATGAAAGTTAAAGTTAAATTCAAAGTCAAAGTTAAAGTCAAAGTTAAAGTTAAAGTTAAAGTTAAGGTTAAGGTTAAGGTTAAAGTTAAAGTTAAAGTTAAAGTTAAAGTTAAAGTTAAAGTTAAAGTTAAAGTTAAAGTTAAAGTTAAAGTCAAAGTTAAAGTTAAAGTCAAAGTTAAGGTTAAAGTTAAAGTTAAATTTAAAGTTAAAGTTACAGCTAAAGTTAAAGTTAAAGTTAAAGTTAAAGTTAAAGTTAAAGTCAAAGTCAAAGTTAAAGTTAAGGTTAAAGTTAAAGTTGAAGTTAAATTTAAAGTTGAAGTTAAAGTTAAAGTTAAGGTTAAAGTTAAAGTTAAAGTTAAATTAAAAGTTAAAGTTAAAGTTAAAGTTAAAGTTAAAGTTAAAGTTAAAGTGAATGTTAAAGTTAAAGCGAAAGTTAAAGTTAAAAATAAAGTTAAAGTTAAAGTTAAAATGAAAGTTAAAGTTAAATTCAAAGTCAAAGTTAAAGTCAAAGTTAAAGTTAAAGTTAAAGTTAAGGTTAAGGTTAAGGTTAAAGTTAAAGTTAAAGTTAAAGTTAAAGTTAAAGTTAAAGTTAAAGTTAAAGTTAAAGTTAAAGTTAAAGTCAAAGTTAAAGTTAAAGTCAAAGTTAAGGTTAAAGTTAAAGTTAAATTTAAAGTTAAAGTTACAGCTAAAGTTAAAGTTAAAGTTAAAGTTAAAGTCAAAGTCAAAGTTAAAGTTAAGGTTAAAGTTAAAGTTGAAGTTAAATTAAAGTTGAAGTTAAAGTTAAAGTTAAAGTTAAATTAAAAGTTAAAATTAAAGTTAAAGTTGAAGTTAAAGTTAAAGTTAAATTAAAAGTTAAAGTTAAAGTTAAAGTAAAAGTTAAAGTTAAAGTTAAAATTAAAGTTAAAGTTAAAGTTAAAGTTAAAGTTAAAGTTAAAGTGAATGTTAAAGTTAAAGCGAAAGTTAAAGTTAAAAATAAAGTTAAAGTTAAAGTTAAAATGAAAGTTAAAGTTAAATTCAAAGTCAAAGTTAAAGTCAAAGTTAAAGTTAAAGTTAAAGTTAAGGTTAAGGTTAAGGTTAAGGTTAAAGTTAAAGTTAAAGTTAAAGTTAAAGTTAAAGTTAAAGTTAAAGTTAAAGTTAAAGTTAAAGTTAAAGTTAAAGTTAAAGTTAAAGTTAAAGTCAAAGTTAAAGTTAAAGTCAAAGTTAAGGTTAAAGTTAAAGTTAAATTTAAAGTTAAAGTTACAGCTAAAGTTAAAGTTAAAGTTAAAGTTAAAGTCAAAGTCAAAGTTAAAGTTAAGGTTAAAGTTAAAGTTGAAGTTAAATTTAAAGTTGAAGTTAAAGTTAAAGTTAAGGTTAAGGTTAAAGTTAAAGTTAAATTAAAAGTTAAAGTTAAAGTTAAAGTGAATGTTAAAGTTAAAGCGAAAGTTAAAGTTAAAAATAAAGTTAAAGTTAAAGTTAAAATGAAAGTTAAAGTTAAATTCAAAGTCAAAGTTAAAGTCAAAGTTAAAGTTAAAGTTAAAGTTAAGGTTAAGGTTAAGGTTAAAGTTAAAGTTAAAGTTAAAGTTAAAGTTAAAGTTAAAGTTAAAGTTAAAGTTAAAGTTAAAGTTAAAGTTAAAGTCAAAGTTAAAGTTAAAGTCAAAGTTAAGGTTAAAGTTAAAGTTAAATTTAAAGTTAAAGTTACAGCTAAAGTTAAAGTTAAAGTTAAAGTTAAAGTCAAAGTCAAAGTTAAAGTTAAGGTTAAAGGTAAAGTTGAAGTTAAATTAAAGTTGAAGTTAAAGTTAAAGTTAAAGTTAAATTAAAAGTTAAAGTTAAAGTTAAAGTTGAAGTTAAAGTTAAAGTTAAAGTTAAAGTTAAAGTTAAAGATAAAGTTAAAGTTAAAGTTAAAGTTAAAGTTAAAGTTAAAGTTAAAGTTAAAGTTGAAGTTAAAGTTAAAGTTAAAATTAAAGTTAAAGTTAAAGTTAAAGTTAAAATTAAAGTTAAAGTTAAAGTTAAAGTGAAAGTTAAAGTTAAAGTTAAAGTGAAAGTTAAAGTTAAAGTTAAGGTTAAAGTTAAAGTTAAAATTAAAGTTAAAGTTAAAGCTAAAGTTAAAGTTAAAGTTAAAGTTAAAGTTAAAGTGAAAGTTAAAGTTAAAGTTAAAGTTAAAGTTAAAGTTAAAATGAAAGTTAAAGTTTAATTCAAAGTCAAAGTTAAAGTCAAAGTTAAAGTTAAAGTTAAGGTTAAGGTTAAGGTTAAAGTTAAAGTTAAAGGTAAAGTTGAAGTTAAAGTTAAAGTTAAAGTTAAAATTAAAGTTAAAGTTAAAGTAGAAGTTAAAGTTATAGTTAAAGTTAAAGTTAAAATTAAAGTTAAAGTTAAAGTGAAAGTTAAAGTTAAAGTTAAAGTGAAAGTTAAAGTTAAAGTTAAAGTTAAAGTTAAAGTTAAAGTTAAAGCTAAAGTTAAAGTTAAAGTTAAAGTGAAAGTTAAAGTTAAAGTTAAAGTTAAAGTTAAAGTTAAAGTTAAAGTAAAAGTAAAAGTAAAAGTTAAAGTTAAAGTTAAAGTTAAAGTTAAAGTTGTAGTTGAAGTTAATGTTAAAGTTAAAGTTAAAGTTAAAGTAAAAGTAAAGGTTAAAGTTAAAGTTAAAGTTAAAGTCGAAGTTAAAGTTAAAGTTAAAGTTAAAGTTAAAGTTAAAGTTAAAGTTAAAGTTAAAGTTAAAGTTAAAGTTAAAGTTAAGGTTGAAGCCAAAGTTAAAGTTAAAGTTAAAGTTAAGTTAAAGTAAAAGTTAAAGTTAAAGTTAAAGATAAAATTAAAGTTAAATTTAAAGTTAAAGTTAACGTTAAAGTTAAAGTAAAAGTTAAAGTTAAAATTAAAGTTAAAGTTAAAGTAGAAGTTAAAGTTATAGTTAAAGTTAAAGTTAAAGTTAAAATTAAAGTTAAAGTTAAAGTTAAAGTGAAAGTTAAAGTTAAAGTTAAAGTGAAAGTTAAAGTTAAAGTTAAAGTTAAAGTTAAAGCTAAAGTTAAAGTTAAAGTGAAAATTAAAGTTAAAGTGAAAGTTAAAGTTAAAGCTAAAGTTAAAGTTAAAGTGAAAATTAAAGTTAAAGTTAAAGTTAAAATTAAAGTTAAAGTTAAAGTTAAAGTAGAAGTTAAAGTTATAGTTAAAGTTAAAGTTAAATTTAAAGTTAAAGTTAAAGTTAAAGTTAAAGTTAAAGTTAAAGTTAAAGTTAAAGCTAAAGTTAAAGTTAAAGTTAAAGTGAAAGTTAAAGTTAAAGTTAAAGTTAAAATTAAAGTGAAAGTTAAAGTTAAAGTTAAAATTAAAGTGAAAGTTAAAGTTAAAGTTAAAGTTAAAGTTAAAGTTAAAGTTAAAATTAAAGTTAAAGTTAAAGTTAAAGTTAAAGTTAAAGTTAAAGTTAAAGTTAAAGTGAATGTTAAAGTTAAAGCGAAAGTTAAAGTTAAAAATAAAGTTAAAGTTAAAGTTAAAATGAAAGTTAAAGTTAAATTCAAAGTCAAAGTTAAAGTCAAAGTTAAAGTTAAAGTTAAAGTTAAGGTTAAGGTTAAGGTTAAAGTTAAAGTTAAAGTTAAAGTTAAAGTTAAAGTTAAAGTTAAAGTTAAAGTTAAAGTCAAAGTTAAAGTTAAAGTCAAAGTTAAGGTTAAAGTTAAAGTTAAATTTAAAGTTAAAGTTACAGCTAAAGTTAAAGTTAAAGTTAAAGTTAAAGTTAAAGTCAAAGTCAAAGTTAAAGTTAAGGTTAAAGTTAAAGTTGAAGTTAAATTTAAAGTTGAAGTTAAAGTTAAAGTTAAGGTTAAAGTTAAAGTTAAAGTTAAATTAAAAGTTAAAGTTAAAGTTAAAGTTAAAGTTAAAGTTAAAGTTAAAGTTAAAGTGAATGTTAAAGTTAAAGCGAAAGTTAAAGTTAAAAATAAAGTTAAAGTTAAAGTTAAAATGAAAGTTAAAGTTAAATTCAAAGTCAAAGTTAAAGTCAAAGTTAAAGTTAAAGTTAAAGTTAAGGTTAAGGTTAAGGTTAAAGTTAAAGTTAAAGTTAAAGTTAAAGTTAAAGTTAAAGTTAAAGTTAAAGTCAAAGTTAAAGTTAAAGTCAAAGTTAAGGTTAAAGTTAAAGTTAAATTTAAAGTTAAAGTTACAGCTAAAGTTAAAGTTAAAGTTAAAGTTAAAGTCAAAGTCAAAGTTAAAGTTAAGGTTAAAGTTAAAGTTGAAGTTAAATTAAAGTTGAAGTTAAAGTTAAAGTTAAAGTTAAATTAAAAGTTAAAATTAAAGTTAAAGTTGAAGTTAAAGTTAAAGTTAAATTAAAAGTTAAAGTTAAAGTTAAAGTAAAAGTTAAAGTTAAAGTTAAAATTAAAGTTAAAGTTAAAGTTAAAGTTAAAGTTAAAGTGAATGTTAAAGTTAAAGCGAAAGTTAAAGTTAAAGTTAAAATGAAAGTTAAAGTTAAATTCAAAGTCAAAGTTAAAGTCAAAGTTAAAGTTAAAGTTAAAGTTAAAGTTAAGGTTAAGGTTAAGGTTAAGGTTAAAGTTAAAGTTAAAGTTAAAGTTAAAGTTAAAGTTAAAGTTAAAGTTAAAGTTAAAGTTAAAGTTAAAGTTAAAGTTAAAGTTAAAGTTAAAGTTAAAGTCAAAGTTAAAGTTAAAGTCAAAGTTAAGTTTAAAGTTAAAGTTAAATTTAAAGTTAAAGTTACAGCTAAAGTTAAAGTTAAAGTTAAAGTTAAAGTCAAAGTCAAAGTTAAAGTTAAGGTTAAAGTTAAAGTTGAAGTTAAATTTAAAGTTGAAGTTAAAGTTAAAGTTAAGGTTAAGGTTAAAGTTAAAGTTAAATTAAAAGTTAAAGTTAAAGTTAAAGTGAATGTTAAAGTTAAAGCGAAAGTTAAAGTTAAAAATAAAGTTAAAGTTAAAGTTAAAATGAAAGTTAAAGTTAAATTCAAAGTCAAAGTTAAAGTCAAAGTTAAAGTTAAAGTTAAAGTTAAGGTTAAGGTTAAGGTTAAAGTTAAAGTTAAAGTTAAAGTTAAAGTTAAAGTTAAAGTTAAAGTTAAAGTTAAAGTTAAAGTTAAAGTTAAAGTTAAAGTTAAAGTCAAAGTTAAAGTTAAAGTCAAAGTTAAGGTTAAAGTTAAAGTTAAATTTAAAGTTAAAGTTACAGCTAAAGTTAAAGTTAAAGTTAAAGTTAAAGTTAAAGTCAAAGTCAAAGTTAAAGTTAAGGTTAAAGGTAAAGTTGAAGTTAAATTAAAGTTGAAGTTAAAGTTAAAGTTAAAGTTAAATTAAAAGTTAAAGTTAAAGTTAAAGTTGAAGTTAAAGTTAAAGTTAAAGTTAAAGTCAAAATTAAAGTTAAAGTTAAAGTTAAGGTTAAAGTTAAAGTTAAATTTAAAGTTAAAGTTAAATTTAAAGTTAAAGTTACAGCTAAAGTTAAAGTTAAAGTTAAAGTTAAAGTCAAAGTCAAAGTTAAAGTTAAGGTTAAAGTTAAAGTTAAAGTTAAAGTTAAAGTTGAAGTTAAATTTAAAGTTGAAGTTAAAGTTAAAGTTAAAGTTAAAGTTAAAGTTAAAGTTAAGGTTAAAGTTAAAGTTAAAGTTAAGGTTAAAGTTAAAGTTAAAGTTAAAGTTAAGGTTAAAGTTAAAGTTAAAGTAAAAGTAAAAGTAAAAGTTAAATTTAAAGTTAAAGTTAAAGTTAAAGTTAGAGTTAAAGTTAAAGTTAAAGTTAAAGTTAAAGTTAAAGTTAAGTTAAAGTTAAAGTTAAAGTTAAAGTTAAAGTTAAGTTAAAGTTAAAGTTAAAGTTAAAATTAAAGTTAAAGTTAAAGTTAAAGTTAAAGTTAAAATTAAAGTTAAAGTTAAAGTTAAAGTTAAAGTTAAAGTGAATGTTAAAGTTAAAGCGAAAGTTAAAGTTAAAAATAAAGTTAAAGTTAAAGTTAAAATGAAATTTAAAGTTAAATTCAAAGTCAAAGTTAAAGTCAAAGTTAAAGTTAAAGTTAAGGTTAAGGTTAAAGTTAAAGTTAAAGTTAAAGTTAAAGTTAAAGTTAAAGTTAAAGTTAAAGTTAAAGTTAAAGTTAAAGTTAAAGTTCAAGTTAAAGTTAAAGTTAAAGTTAAAGTTAACGTTAAAGTTAAAGTTAAAGTTAAAGTTAAAGTTAAAGTTAAAGTTAAAGTTAAAGTTAAAGTTAAAGTTAAAGTTAAAGTTAAAGTTAAAGTTAAAGTTAAAGTTAAAGTTAAAGTTAAAGTTAAAGTTAAAGTTAAAGTTAAAGTTAAAGTTAAAGTTAAAGTTAAAGTTAAAGTTAAAGTTAAAGTTAAAGTTAAAGTTAAAGTTAAAGTTAAAGTTAAAGTTAAAGTTAAAGTTAAAGTAAAAGTCAAAGTTAAAGTTAAAGTCAAAGTTAAAGTTAAGGTTAAATTTAAGGTAAATTTAAAATTAAAGTTACAGCTAAAGTTAAAGTTAAAATTAAAGTTAAAGTTAAAGTTAAAGTTAAGGTTAAAGTTAAAGTTAAAGTTAAATTTAAAGTTAAAGTTACAGCTAAAGTTAAAGCTAAAGTTAAAGTTAAAGTCAAAGTCAAAGTTAAAGTTAAGGTTAAAGTTAAAGTTGAAGTTAAATTTAAAGTTGCAGTTAAAATTAAAGTTAAATTTAAGGTTAAAGTTAAAGTTAAAGTTAAAGTTAAGGTTAAAGTTAAAGTTAAAGTTAAAGTTAAAGTTAAAGTTAAAGTTAAAGTTAAAGTTAAAGTTAAGGTTAAAGTTAAAGTTAAAGTTAAAGTTAAAGTTAAAGTTAAAGTTAAAGTTAAAGTTAAAGTTAAAGTAAAAGTTAAATTTAAAGTTAAAGTTAAAGTTAAAGTTGAAGTTGAAGTTAAAGTTAAAGTTAAAGTTGAAGTCAAAGTTAAAGTTAAAATTAAAGTTAAGTTTAGTTAAAGTTAAAGTTAAAGTTAAAGTTAAAGTTAAAGTTAAGTTAAGGTTAAAGTTAAAGTTAAAGTTAAGTTAAAGTTAAAGTTAAAATGAAAGTTAAAGTTAAATTTAAAGTTAAAGTTAAAGTAAAAGTAAAAGTTAAAGTTAAAGTAAAAGTAAAAGTTAAATTTAAAGTTAAAGTTAAAGTTAAAGTTAAAGTTAAAGTTAAAGTTAAAGTTAAAGTTAAAGTTAAAGTTAAAGTTAAAGTAAAAGTTAAAGTTAAAGTTAAAGTTAAAGTTGAAGTTAAAATTAAAGTTAAAGTTAAAGTTGAAGTCAAAGTTAAAGTTAAAGTTAAGTTAAAGTTAAAGTTAAAGTTAAGTTGAAGTTAAAGTTAAAGTTAAAGTTAAAGTTAAAGTTAAAATTAAAGTTAAAGTTAAAGTTAAAGTTAAAGTTAAAGTGAATGTTAAAGTTAAAGCGAAAGTTAAAGTTAAAGTTAAAGTTAAAGTTAAAGTTAAAGTTAAAGTTAAAGTTAAAGTTAAAGTTAAAGTTAAAGTTAAAGTTAAAGTTAAAGTTAAAATGAAAGTTAAAGTTAAATTCAAAGTCAAAGTTAAAGTCAAAGTTAAAGTTAAAGTTAAGGTTAAGGTTAAAGTTAAAGTTAAAGTTAAAGTTAAAGTTAAAGTTAAAGTTAAAGTTAAAGTTAAAGTTAAAGTTAAAGTTAAAGTTAAAGTTAAAGTTAAAGTTAAAGTTAAAGTTAAAGTTATAGTTAAAGTTAAAGTTAAAGTTAAAGTTAAAGTTAAAGTCAAAGCTAAAGTTAAAGTTAAAGTTAAAGTTAAAGTTAAAGTTAAAGTTAAAGTTAAAGTTAAAGTTAAAGTTAAAGTTAAAGTTAAAGTTAAAGTTAAAGTTAAAGTTAAAGTTAAAGTTAAAGTTAAAGTTAAAGTTAAAGTTAAAGTTAAAGTTAAAGTTAAAGTTAAAGTTAAGGTTGAAGTCAAAGTTAAAGTTAAAGTTAAGTTAAAGTAAAAGTTAAAGTTAAAGTTAAAGATAAAATTAAAGTTAAATTTAAAGTTAAAATTAACGTTAAATTTAAAGTAAAAGTAAAAGTAAAAGTTAAAGTTAAAGTTAAAGTTGAAGTTAAAGTTAAAGTTAAAGTTGAAGTCAAAGTTAAAGTTAAAGTTATGTTAAAGTTAAAGTTAAAGTTAAAGTTAATGTTAAAGTTAAAGTTAAAGTTAAAGTTGAAGTCAAAGTTAAAGTTAAAGTTATGTTAAAGTTAAAGTTAAAGTTAAAGTTAAAGTTAAAGTTAAAGTTAATGTTAAAGTTAAAGTTAAAGTTAAAGTTAAAGTTAAAGTTAAAGTTAAAGTTAAAGTTAAAGTTAAAGTTAAAGTTAAAGTTGAAGTCAAAGTTAAAGTTAAAGTTATGTTAAAGTTAAAGTTAAAGTTAAAGTTAAAGTTAAAGTTAAAGTTAATGTTAAAGTTAAAGTTAAAGTTAAAGTTAAAGCTAAAGTTAAAGTTAAAGTTAAAGTTAAAGTTAAAGTTAAAGTTGAAGTTAAAGTTAAAGTTAAAGTTAAAGTTAAAGTTAAAGTTAAAGTTAAAGTTAAAGTTAAAGTTAAAGTTAAAGTTAAAGTTAAAGTTAAAGCTAAAGTTAAAGTTAAAGTTAAATTTAAAGTTAAAGTTAAAGTTAAAGTTAAAGTTGAAGTTAAAGTTAAAGTTAAAGTTAAAGTTAAAGTTAAAGTTAAAGTTGAAGTTAAAGTTAAAGTTAAAGTTAAAGCTAAAGTTAAAGTTAAAGTTAAAGTTAAAGTTAAAGTTAAAGTTAATGTTAAAGTTAAAGTTAAAGTTAAAGCTAAAGTTAAAGTTAAAGTTAATGTTAAAGTTAAAGTTAAAGTTAAAGTTAAAGTTAAAGTTAAAGTTAAAGTTAAAGTTAAAGTTAAAGTTAAAGTTAAAGTTAAAGTTAAAGTTAAAGTTAAAGTTAAAGTTAAAGTTAAAGTTAAAGTTAAAGTTAAAGTTAAAGTTAAAGTTAAAGTTAAAGTTAAAGTTGAAGCTAAAGTTAAAGTTAAAATTAAAGTTAAAGTTAAAGTAGAAGTTAAAGTTATAGTTAAAGTTAAAGTTAAAGTTAAAGTTAAAGTTAAAGTTAAAGTTAAAGTTAAAGTTGAAGTTAAAGTTAAAGTTAAAGCTAAAGTTAAAGTTAAAGTTAAAGTTAAAGTTAAAGTTAAAGTTAAAGTTAAAGTTAATGTTAAAGTTAAAGTTAAAGTTAAAGTTAAAGTTGAAGTCAAAGTTAAAGTTAAAGTTATGTTAAAGTTAAAGTTAAAGTTAAAGTTAATGTTAAAGTTAATGTTAAAGTTAAAGTTAAAGCTAAAGTTAAAGTTAAAGTTAAATTTAAAGTTAAAGTTAAAGTTAAAGTTAAAGTTAAAGTTGAAGTTAAAGTTAAAGTTAAAGTTAAAGTTAAAGTTAAAGTTAAAGTTGAAGTTAAAGTTAAAGTTAAAGTTAAAGCTAAAGTTAAAGTTAAAGTTAAAGTTAAAGTTAAAGTTAAAGTTAATGTTAAAGTTAAAGTTAAAGTTAAAGTTAAAGTTAAGGTTAAAGTTAAAGTTAAAGTTAAATTTAAAGTTAAAGTTACAGCTAAAGTTAAAGCTAAAGTTAAAGTTAAAGTCAAAGTCAAAGTTAAAGTTAAGGTTAAAGTTAAAGTTGAAGTTAAATTTAAAGTTGCAGTTAAAATTAAAGTTAAATTTAAGGTTAAAGTTAAAGTTAAAGTTAAAGTTAAGGTTAAAGTTAAAGTTAAAGTTAAAGTTAAAGTTAAAGTTAAAGTTAAAGTTAAAGTTAAAGTTAAGGTTAAAGTTAAAGTTAAAGTTAAAGTTAAAGTTAAAGTTAAAGTTAAAGTAAAAGTTAAATTTAAAGTTAAAGTTAAAGTTAAAGTTGAAGTTGAAGTTAAAGTTAAAGTTAAAGTTGAAGTCAAAGTTAAAGTTAAAATTAAAGTTAAGTTTAGTTAAAGTTAAAGTTAAAGTTAAAGTTAAAGTTAAAGTTAAAGTTAAGTTAAGGTTAAAGTTAAAGTTAAAGTTAAAGTTAAGTTAAAGTTAAAGTTAAAATGAAAGTTAAAGTTAAATTTAAAGTTAAAGTTAAAGTAAAAGTAAAAGTTAAAGTTAAAGTAAAAGTAAAAGTTAAATTTAAAGTTAAAGTTAAAGTTAAAGTTAAAGTTAAAGTTAAAGTTAAAGTTAAAGTTAAAGTTAAAGTTAAAGTTAAAGTAAAAGTTAAAGTTAAAGTTAAAGTTAAAGTTGAAGTTAAAATTAAAGTTAAAGTTAAAGTTGAAGTCAAAGTTAAAGTTAAAGTTAAGTTAAAGTTAAAGTTAAAGTTAAGTTGAAGTTAAAGTTAAAGTTAAAGTTAAAGTTAAAGTTAAAATTAAAGTTAAAGTTAAAGTTAAAGTTAAAGTGAATGTTAAAGTTAAAGCGAAAGTTAAAGTTAAAGTTAAAGTTAAAGTTAAAGTTAAAGTTAAAGTTAAAGTTAAAGTTAAAGTTAAAGTTAAAGTTAAAGTTAAAATGAAAGTTAAAGTTAAATTCAAAGTCAAAGTTAAAGTCAAAGTTAAAGTTAAAGTTAAGGTTAAGGTTAAAGTTAAAGTTAAAGTTAAAGTTAAAGTTAAAGTTAAAGTTAAAGTTAAAGTTAAAGTTAAAGTTAAAGTTAAAGTTAAAGTTAAAGTTAAAGTTAAAGTTAAAGTTATAGTTAAAGTTAAAGTTAAAGTTAAAGTTAAAGTTAAAGTCAAAGCTAAAGTTAAAGTTAAAGTTAAAGTTAAAGTTAAAGTTAAAGTTAAAGTTAAAGTTAAAGTTAAAGTTAAAGTTAAAGTTAAAGTTAAAGTTAAAGTTAAAGTTAAAGTTAAAGTTAAAGTTAAAGTTAAAGTTAAAGTTAAAGTTAAGGTTGAAGTCAAAGTTAAAGTTAAAGTTAAGTTAAAGTAAAAGTTAAAGTTAAAGTTAAAGATAAAATTAAAGTTAAATTTAAAGTTAAAATTAACGTTAAATTTAAAGTAAAAGTAAAAGTAAAAGTTAAAGTTAAAGTTAAAGTTGAAGTTAAAGTTAAAGTTAAAGTTAAGTTAAAGTTAAAGTTAAAGTTAAAGTTAAAGTTGAAGTTAAAGTTAAAGTTAAAGCTAAAGTTAAAGTTAAAGTTAAAGTTAAAGTTAAAGTTAAAGTTAAAGTTAAAGTTAATGTTAAAGTTAAAGTTAAAGTTAAAGTTAAAGTTGAAGTCAAAGTTAAAGTTAAAGTTATGTTAAAGTTAAAGTTAAAGTTAAAGTTAATGTTAAAGTTAATGTTAAAGTTAAAGTTAAAGCTAAAGTTAAAGTTAAAGTTAAATTTAAAGTTAAAGTTAAAGTTAAAGTTAAAGTTAAAGTTGAAGTTAAAGTTAAAGTTAAAGTTAAAGTTAAAGTTAAAGTTAAAGTTAAAGTTAAAGTTAAAGCTAAAGTTAAAGTTAAAGTTAAAGTTAAAGTTAAAGTTAAAATTAAAGTGAAAGTTAAAGTTAAAGTTAAAGTTAAAGTTAAAATTAAAGTTAAAGTTAAAGTTAAAGTGAATGTTAAAGTTAAAGCGAAAGTTAAAGTTAAAAATAAAGTTAAAGTTAAAGTTAAAATGAAAGTTAAAGTTAAATTCAAAGTCAAAGTTAAAGTCAAAGTTAAAGTTAAAGTTAAAGTTAAGGTTAAGGTTAAGGTTAAGGTTAAGGTTAAAGTTAAAGTTAAAGTTAAAGTTAAAGTTAAAGTTAAAGTTAAAGTTAAAGTTAAAGTTAAAGTTAAAGTTAAAGGCAAAGTTAAAGTTAAAGTCAAAGTTAAAGTTAAGGTTAAAGTTAAGGTTAAGGTTAAGGTTAAAGTTAAAGTTAAAGTTAAAGTTAAAGTTAAAGTTAAAGTTAAAGTTAAAGTTAAAGTGAATGTTAAAGTTAAAGCGAAAGTTAAAGTTAAAAATAAAGTTAAAGTTAAAGTTAAAATGAAAGTTAAAGTTAAATTCAAAGTCAAAGTTAAGGTCAAAGTTAAAGTTAAAGTGAATGTTAAAGTTAAAGCGAAAGTTAAAGTTAAAAATAAAGTTAAAGTTAAAGTTAAAATGAAAGTTAAAGTTAAATTCAAAGTCAAAGTTAAAGTCAAAGTTAAAGTTAAAGTTAAAGTTAAGGTTAAGGTTAAGGTTAAGGTTAAAGTTAAAGTTAAAGTTAAAGTTAAAGTTAAAGTTAAAGTTAAAGTTAAAGTTAAAGTTAAAGTTAAAGTTAAAGTTAAAGTTAAAGTTAAAGTTAAAGTTAAAGTTAAAGTTAAAGTTAAAGTTAAAGTTAAAGTTAAAGTTAAAAATTAAAGTTAAAGTTAAAGTCAAAGTTAAAGTTAAAGTCAAAGTTAAAGTTAAGGTTAAGGTTAAGGTTAAAGTTAAGGTTAAGGTTAAGGTTAAAGTTAAAGTTAAAGTTAAAGTTAAAGTTAAAATGAAAGTTAAAGTTAAATTCAAAGTCAAAGTTAAAGTCAAAGTTAAAGTTAAAGTTAAGGTTAAGGTTAAGGTTAAAGTTAAAGTTAAAGTTAAAGTTAAAGTTGAAGTTAAAGTTAAAGTTAAAGTTAAAATTAAAGTTAAAGTTAAAGTAGAAGTTAAAGTTATAGTTAAAGTTAAAGTTAAAGTTAAAGTTAAAGTTAAAATTAAAGTTAAAGTTAAAGTGAAAGTTAAAGTTAAAGTTAAAGTGAAAGTTAAAGTTAAAGTTAAAGTTAAAGTTAAAGTGAAAGTTAAAGTTAAAGTTAAAGTTAAAGTTAAAGTTAAAGTTAAAGTTAAAGTTAAAGTAAAAGTTAAAGTTAAAGTTAAAGTTGAAGTTGAAGTTAATGTTAAAGTTAAAGTTAAAGTAAAAGTAAAGGTTAAAGTTAAAGTTAAAGTTAAAGTCGAAGTTAAAGTTAAAGTTAAAGTTAAAGTTAAAGTTAAAGTTAAAGTTAAAGTTAAAGTTAAGGTTGAAGTCAAAGTTAATTAAAGTTAAAGTTAAGTTAAAGTAAAAGTTAAAGTTAAAGTTAAAGATAAAATTAAAGTTAAATTTAAAGTTAAAGTTAACGTTAAAGTTAAAGTAAAAGTTAAAGTTAAAATTAAAGTTAAAGTTAAAGTAGAAGTTAAAGTTATAGTTAAAGTTAAAGTTAAAGTTAAAATTAAAGTTAAAGTTAAAGTTAAAGTTAAAGTTAAAGTTAAAGTTAAAGTTAAAGTTAAAGTTAAAGTTAAAGTCAAAGTTAAAGTTAAAGTCAAAGTTAAGGTTAAAGTTAAAGTTAAATTTAAAGTTAAAGTTACAGCTAAAGTTAAAGTTAAAGTTAAAGTTAAAGTCAAAGTCAAAGTTAAAGTTAAGGTTAAAGTTAAAGTTGAAGTTAAATTAAAGTTGAAGTTAAAGTTAAAGTTAAAGTTAAATTAAAAGTTAAAATTAAAGTTAAAGTTGAAGTTAAAGTTAAAGTTAAATTAAAAGTTAAAGTTAAAGTTAAAGTAAAAGTTAAAGTTAAAGTTAAAATTAAAGTTAAAGTTAAAGTTAAAGTTAAAGTTAAAGTTAAAGTTAAAGTGAATGTTAAAGTTAAAGCGAAAGTTAAAGTTAAAAATAAAGTTAAAGTTAAAGTTAAAATGAAAGTTAAAGTTAAATTCAAAGTCAAAGTTAAAGTCAAAGTTAAAGTTAAAGTTAAAGTTAAGGTTAAGGTTAAGGTTAAGGTTAAAGTTAAAGTTAAAGTTAAAGTTAAAGTTAAAGTTAAAGTTAAAGTTAAAGTTAAAGTTAAAGTTAAAGTTAAAGTTAAAGTTAAAGTTAAAGTTAAAGTCAAAGTTAAAGTTAAAGTCAAAGTTAAGGTTAAAGTTAAAGTTAAATTTAAAGTTAAAGTTACAGCTAAAGTTAAAGTTAAAGTTAAAGTTAAAGTCAAAGTCAAAGTTAAAGTTAAGGTTAAAGTTAAAGTTGAAGTTAAATTTAAAGTTGAAGTTAAAGTTAAAGTTAAGGTTAAGGTTAAAGTTAAAGTTAAATTAAAAGTTAAAGTTAAAGTTAAAGTGAATGTTAAAGTTAAAGCGAAAGTTAAAGTTAAAAATAAAGTTAAAGTTAAAGTTAAAATGAAAGTTAAAGTTAAATTCAAAGTCAAAGTTAAAGTCAAAGTTAAAGTTAAAGTTAAAGTTAAGGTTAAGGTTAAGGTTAAAGTTAAAGTTAAAGTTAAAGTTAAAGTTAAAGTTAAAGTTAAAGTTAAAGTTAAAGTTAAAGTTAAAGTTAAAGTTAAAGTTAAAGTCAAAGTTAAAGTTAAAGTCAAAGTTAAGGTTAAAGTTAAAGTTAAATTTAAAGTTAAAGTTACAGCTAAAGTTAAAGTTAAAGTTAAAGTTAAAGTCAAAGTCAAAGTTAAAGTTAAGGTTAAAGGTAAAGTTGAAGTTAAATTAAAGTTGAAGTTAAAGTTAAAGTTAAAGTTAAATTAAAAGTTAAAGTTAAAGTTAAAGTTGAAGTTAAAGTTAAAGTTAAAGTTAAAGTTAAAGTTAAAGTTAAAGATAAAGTTAAAGTTAAAGTTAAAGTTAAAGTTAAAGTTAAAGTTGAAGTTAAAGTTAAAGTTAAAATTAAAGTTAAAGTTAAAGTTAAAGTTAAAATTAAAGTTAAAGTTAAAGTTAAAGTGAAAGTTAAAGTTAAAGTTAAAGTGAAAGTTAAAGTTAAAGTTAAGGTTAAAGTTAAAGTTAAAATTAAAGTTAAAGTTAAAGCTAAAGTTAAAGTTAAAGTTAAAGTTAAAGTTAAAGTGAAAGTTAAAGTTAAAGTTAAAGTTAAAGTTAAAGTTAAAATGAAAGTTAAAGTTTAATTCAAAGTCAAAGTTAAAGTCAAAGTTAAAGTTAAAGTTAAGGTTAAGGTTAAGGTTAAAGTTAAAGTTAAAGGTAAAGTTGAAGTTAAAGTTAAAGTTAAAGTTAAAATTAAAGTTAAAGTTAAAGTAGAAGTTAAAGTTATAGTTAAAGTTAAAGTTAAAGTTAAAATTAAAGTTAAAGTTAAAGTGAAAGTGAAAGTTAAAGTTAAAGTTAAAGTGAAAGTTAAAGTTAAAGTTAAAGTTAAAGTTAAAGTTAAAGTTAAAGCTAAAGTTAAAGTTAAAGTTAAAGTGAAAGTTAAAGTTAAAGTTAAAGTTAAAGTTAAAGTAAAAGTAAAAGTAAAAGTTAAAGTTAAAGTTAAAGTTAAAGTTAAAGTTGTAGTTGAAGTTAATGTTAAAGTTAAAGTTAAAGTAAAAGTAAAGGTTAAAGTTAAAGTTAAAGTTAAAGTCGAAGTTAAAGTTAAAGTTAAAGTTAAAGTTAAAGTTAAAGTTAAAGTTAAAGTTAAAGTTAAAGTTAAGGTTGAAGTCAAAGTTAAAGTTAAAGTTAAAGTTAAGTTAAAGTAAAAGTTAAAGTTAAAGTTAAAGATAAAATTAAAGTTAAATTTAAAGTTAAAGTTAACGTTAAAGTTAAAGTAAAAGTTAAAGTTAAAATTAAAGTTAAAGTTAAAGTAGAAGTTAAAGTTATAGTTAAAGTTAAAGTTAAAGTTAAAATTAAAGTTAAAGTTAAAGTTAAAGTGAAAGTTAAAGTTAAAGTTAAAGTGAAAGTTAAAGTTAAAGTTAAAGTTAAAGTTAGAGCTAAAGTTAAAGTTAAAGTGAAAATTAAAGTTAAAGTGAAAGTTAAAGTTAAAGCTAAAGTTAAAGTTAAAGTGAAAATTAAAGTTAAAGTTAAAGTTAAAATTAAAGTTAAAGTTAAAGTAGAAGTTAAAGTTATAGTTAAAGTTAAAGTTAAATTTAAAGTTAAAGTTAAAGTTAAAGTTAAAGTTAAAGTTAAAGTTAAAGTTAAAGTTAAAGCTAAAGTTAAAGTTAAAGTTAAAGTGAAAGTTAAAGTTAAAGTTAAAATTAAAGTGAAAGTTAAAGTTAAAGTTAAAATTAAAATGAAAGTTAAAGTTAAAGTTAAAGTTAAAGTTAAAGTTAAAGTTAAAGTTAAAGTTAAAATTAAAGTTAAAGTTAAAGTTAAAGTTAAAGTTAAAGTTAAAGTTAAAGTTAAAGTGAATGTTAAAGTTAAAGCGAAAGTTAAAGTTAAAAATAAAGTTAAAGTTAAAGTTAAAATGAAAGTTAAAGTTAAATTCAAAGTCAAAGTTAAAGTCAAAGTTAAAGTTAAAGTTAAAGTTAAGGTTAAGGTTAAGGTTAAAGTTAAAGTTAAAGTTAAAGTTAAAGTTAAAGTTAAAGTTAAAGTTAAAGTTAAAGTTAAAGTCAAAGTTAAAGTTAAAGTCAAAGTTAAGGTTAAAGTTAAAGTTAAATTTAAAGTTAAAGTTACAGCTAAAGTTAAAGTTAAAGTTAAAGTTAAAGTTAAAGTCAAAGTCAAAGTTAAAGTTAAGGTTAAAGTTAAAGTTGAAGTTAAATTTAAAGTTGAAGTTAAAGTTAAAGTTAAGGTTAAAGTTAAAGTTAAAGTTAAATTAAAAGTTAAAGTTAAAGTTAAAGTTAAAGTTAAAGTTAAAGTTAAAGTTAAAGTTAAAGTTAAAGTTAAAGTTAAAGTGAATGTTAAAGTTAAAGCGAAAGTTAAAGTTAAAAATAAAGTTAAAGTTAAAGTTAAAATGAAAGTTAAAGTTAAATTCAAAGTCAAAGTTAAAGTCAAAGTTAAAGTTAAAGTTAAAGTTAAGGTTAAGGTTAAGGTTAAAGTTAAAGTTAAAGTTAAAGTTAAAGTTAAAGTTAAAGTTAAAGTTAAAGTTAAAGTTAAAGTTAAAGTTAAAGTTAAAGTCAAAGTTAAAGTTAAATTCAAAGTTAAGGTTAAAGTTAAAGTTAAATTTAAAGTTAAAGTTACAGCTAAAGTTAAAGTTAAAGTTAAAGTTAAAGTCAAAGTCAAAGTTAAAGTTAAGGTTAAAGTTAAAGTTGAAGTTAAATTAAAGTTGAAGTTAAAGTTAAAGTTAAAGTTAAATTAAAAGTTAAAATTAAAGTTAAAGTTGAAGTTAAAGTTAAAGTTAAATTAAAAGTTAAAGTTAAAGTTAAAGTAAAAGTTAAAGTTAAAGTTAAAATTAAAGTTAAAGTTAAAGTTAAAGTTAAAGTTAAAGTGAATGTTAAAGTTAAAGCGAAAGTTAAAGTTAAAGTTAAAGTTAAAATGAAAGTTAAAGTTAAATTCAAAGTCAAAGTTAAAGTCAAAGTTAAAGTTAAAGTTAAAGTTAAGGTTAAGGTTAAGGTTAAGGTTAAAGTTAAAGTTAAAGTTAAAGTTAAAGTTAAAGTTAAAGTTAAAGTTAAAGTTAAAGTTAAAGTTAAAGTTAAAGTTAAAGTTAAAGTTAAAGTTAAAGTTAAAGTTAAAGTCAAAGTTAAAGTTAAAGTCAAAGTTAAGGTTAAAGTTAAAGTTAAATTTAAAGTTAAAGTTACAGCTAAAGTTAAAGTTAAAGTTAAAGTTAAAGTCAAAGTCAAAGTTAAAGTTAAGGTTAAAGTTAAAGTTGAAGTTAAATTTAAAGTTGAAGTTAAAGTTAAAGTTAAGGTTAAGGTTAAAGTTAAAGTTAAATTAAAAGTTAAAGTTAAAGTTAAAGTGAATGTTAAAGTTAAAGCGAAAGTTAAAGTTAAAAATAAAGTTAAAGTTAAAGTTAAAATGAAAGTTAAAGTTAAATTCAAAGTCAAAGTTAAAGTCAAAGTTAAAGTTAAAGTTAAAGTTAAGGTTAAGGTTAAGGTTAAAGTTAAAGTTAAAGTTAAAGTTAAAGTTAAAGTTAAAGTTAAAGTTAAAGTTAAAGTTAAAGTTAAAGTTAAAGTTAAAGTTAAAGTTAAAGTTAAAGTTAAAGTCAAAGTTAAAGTTAAAGTCAAAGTTAAGGTTAAAGTTAAAGTTAAATTTAAAGTTAAAGTTACAGCTAAAGTTAAAGTTAAAGTTAAAGTTAAAGTTAAAGTCAAAGTCAAAGTTAAAGTTAAGGTTAAAGGTAAAGTTGAAGTTAAATTAAAGTTGAAGTTAAAGTTAAAGTTAAAGTTAAATTAAAAGTTAAAGTTAAAGTTAAAGTTGAAGTTAAAGTTAAAGTTAAAGTTAAAGTCAAAATTAAAGTTAAAGTTAAAGTTAAGGTTAAAGTTAAAGTTAAATTTAAAGTTAAAGTTAAATTTAAAGTTAAAGTTACAGCTAAAGTTAAAGTTAAAGTTAAAGTTAAAGTCAAAGTCAAAGTTAAAGTTAAGGTTAAAGTTAAAGTTAAAGTTAAAGTTGAAGTTAAATTTAAAGTTGAAGTTAAAGTTAAAGTTAAAGTTAAAGTTAAAGTTAAGGTTAAAGTTAAAGTTAAAGTTAAGGTTAAAGTTAAAGTTAAAGTTAAAGTTAAGGTTAAAGTTAAAGTTAAAGTAAAAGTAAAAGTAAAAGTTAAATTTAAAGTTAAAGTTAAAGTTAAAGTTAGAGTTAAAGTTAAAGTTAAAGTTAAAGTTAAAGTTAAGTTAAAGTTAAAGTTAAAGTTAAAGTTAAAGTTAAGTTAAAGTTAAAGTTAAAGTTAAAATTAAAGTTAAAGTTAAAGTTAAAGTTAAAGTTAAAGTTAAAGTTAAAATTAAAGTTAAAGTTAAAGTTAAAGTTAAAGTTAAAGTTAAAGTGAATGTTAAAGTTAAAGCGAAAGTTAAAGTTAAAAATAAAGTTAAAGTTAAAGTTAAAATGAAATTTAAAGTTAAATTCAAAGTCAAAGTTAAAGTCAAAGTTAAAGTTAAAGTTAAGGTTAAGGTTAAAGTTAAAGTTAAAGTTAAAGTTAAAGTTAAAGTTAAAGTTAAAGTTAAAGTTAAAGTTAAAGTTAAAGTTAAAGTTCAAGTTAAAGTTAAAGTTAAAGTTAAAGTTAACGTTAAAGTTAAAGTTAAAGTTAAAGTTAAAGTTAAAGTTAAAGTTAAAGTTAAAGTTAAAGTTAAAGTTAAAGTTAAAGTTAAAGTTAAAGTTAAAGTTAAAGTTAAAGTTAAAGTTAAAGTTAAAGTTAAAGTTAAAGTTAAAGTTAAAGTTAAAGTTAAAGTTAAAGTTAAAGTTAAAGTTAAAGTTAAAGTTAAAGTTAAAGTTAAAGTTAAAGTTAAAGTTAAAGTTAAAGTAAAAGTCAAAGTTAAAGTTAAAGTCAAAGTTAAAGTTAAGGTTAAATTTAAGGTAAATTTAAAATTAAAGTTACAGCTAAAGTTAAAGTTAAAATTAAAGTTAAAGTTAAAGTTAAAGTTAAGGTTAAAGTTAAAGTTAAAGTTAAATTTAAAGTTAAAGTTACAGCTAAAGTTAAAGCTAAAGTTAAAGTTAAAGTCAAAGTCAAAGTTAAAGTTAAGGTTAAAGTTAAAGTTGAAGTTAAATTTAAAGTTGCAGTTAAAATTAAAGTTAAATTTAAGGTTAAAGTTAAAGTTAAAGTTAAAGTTAAGGTTAAAGTTAAAGTTAAAGTTAAAGTTAAAGTTAAAGTTAAAGTTAAAGTTAAAGTTAAAGTTAAAGTTAAAGTTAAGGTTAAAGTTAAAGTTAAAGTTAAAGTTAAAGTTAAAGTTAAAGTTAAAGTAAAAGTTAAATTTAAAGTTAAAGTTAAAGTTAAAGTTGAAGTTGAAGTTAAAGTTAAAGTTAAAGTTGAAGTCAAAGTTAAAGTTAAAATTAAAGTTAAGTTTAGTTAAAGTTAAAGTTAAAGTTAAAGTTAAAGTTAAAGTTAAAGTTAAGTTAAGGTTAAAGTTAAAGTTAAAGTTAAAGTTAAGTTAAAGTTAAAGTTAAAATGAAAGTTAAAGTTAAATTTAAAGTTAAAGTTAAAGTAAAAGTAAAAGTTAAAGTTAAAGTAAAAGTAAAAGTTAAATTTAAAGTTAAAGTTAAAGTTAAAGTTAAAGTTAAAGTTAAAGTTAAAGTTAAAGTTAAAGTTAAAGTTAAAGTAAAAGTTAAAGTTAAAGTTAAAGTTAAAGTTGAAGTTAAAGTTAAAGTTAAAGTTGAAGTCAAAGTTAAAGTTAAAGTTAAGTTAAAGTTAAAGTTAAAGTTAAGTTGAAGTTAAAGTTAAAGTTAAAGTTAAAGTTAAAATTAAAGTTAAAGTTAAAGTTAAAGTTAAAGTGAATGTTAAAGTTAAAGCGAAAGTTAAAGTTAAAGTTAAAGTTAAAGTTAAAGTTAAAGTTAAAGTTAAAGTTAAAGTTAAAGTTAAAGTTAAAGTTAAAGTTAAAGTTAAAGTTAAAGTTAAAATGAAAGTTAAAGTTAAATTCAAAGTCAAAGTTAAAGTCAAAGTTAAAGTTAAAGTTAAGGTTAAGGTTAAAGTTAAAGTTAAAGTTAAAGTTAAAGTTAAAGTTAAAGTTAAAGTTAAAGTTAAAGTTAAAGTTAAAGTTAAAGTTAAAGTTAAAGTTAAAGTTAAAGTTAAAGTTAAAGTTAAAGTTAAAGTTAAAGTTAAAGTTATAGTTAAAGTTAAAGTTAAAGTTAAAGTTAAAGTTAAAGTTAAAGCTAAAGTTAAAGTTAAAGTTAAAGTTAAAGTTAAAGTTAAAGTTAAAGTTAAAGTTAAAGTTAAAGTTAAAGTTAAAGTTAAAGTTAAAGTTAAAGTTAAAGTTAAAGTTAAAGTTAAAGTTAAAGTTAAAGTTAAAGTTAAAGTTAAAGTTAAAGTTAAAGTTAAAGTTAAAGTTAAGGTTGAAGTCAAAGTTAAAGTTAAAGTTAAGTTAAAGTAAAAGTTAAAGTTAAAGTTAAAGATAAAATTAAAGTTAAATTTAAAGTTAAAATTAACGTTAAATTTAAAGTAAAAGTAAAAGTAAAAGTTAAAGTTAAAGTTAAAGTTGAAGTTAAAGTTAAAGTTAAAGTTAAAGTTGAAGTCAAAGTTAAAGTTAAAGTTATGTTAAAGTTAAAGTTAAAGTTAAAGTTAATGTTAAAGTTAAAGTTAAAGTTAAAGTTAAAGTTAAAGTTAAAGTTAAAGTTAAAGTTAAAGTTAAAGTTAAAGTTAAAGTTAAAGTTAAAGTCAAAGTTAAAGTTAAAGTCAAAGTTAAGGTTAAAGTTAAAGTTAAATTTAAAGTTAAAGTTACAGCTAAAGTTAAAGTTAAAGTTAAAGTTAAAGTCAAAGTCAAAGTTAAAGTTAAGGTTAAAGGTAAAGTTGAAGTTAAATTAAAGTTGAAGTTAAAGTTAAAGTTAAAGTTAAATTAAAAGTTAAAGTTAAAGTTAAAGTTGAAGTTAAAGTTAAAGTTAAAGTTAAAGTTAAAGTTAAAGTTAAAGATAAAGTTAAAGTTAAAGTTAAAGTTAAAGTTAAAGTTAAAGTTGAAGTTAAAGTTAAAGTTAAAATTAAAGTTAAAGTTAAAGTTAAAGTTAAAATTAAAGTTAAAGTTAAAGTTAAAGTGAAAGTTAAAGTTAAAGTTAAAGTGAAAGTTAAAGTTAAAGTTAAGGTTAAAGTTAAAGTTAAAATTAAAGTTAAAGTTAAAGCTAAAGTTAAAGTTAAAGTTAAAGTTAAAGTTAAAGTGAAAGTTAAAGTTAAAGTTAAAGTTAAAGTTAAAGTTAAAATGAAAGTTAAAGTTTAATTCAAAGTCAAAGTTAAAGTCAAAGTTAAAGTTAAAGTTAAGGTTAAGGTTAAGGTTAAAGTTAAAGTTAAAGGTAAAGTTGAAGTTAAAGTTAAAGTTAAAGTTAAAATTAAAGTTAAAGTTAAAGTAGAAGTTAAAGTTATAGTTAAAGTTAAAGTTAAAGTTAAAATTAAAGTTAAAGTTAAAGTGAAAGTGAAAGTTAAAGTTAAAGTTAAAGTGAAAGTTAAAGTTAAAGTTAAAGTTAAAGTTAAAGTTAAAGTTAAAGCTAAAGTTAAAGTTAAAGTTAAAGTGAAAGTTAAAGTTAAAGTTAAAGTTAAAGTTAAAGTAAAAGTAAAAGTAAAAGTTAAAGTTAAAGTTAAAGTTAAAGTTAAAGTTGTAGTTGAAGTTAATGTTAAAGTTAAAGTTAAAGTAAAAGTAAAGGTTAAAGTTAAAGTTAAAGTTAAAGTCGAAGTTAAAGTTAAAGTTAAAGTTAAAGTTAAAGTTAAAGTTAAAGTTAAAGTTAAAGTTAAAGTTAAGGTTGAAGTCAAAGTTAAAGTTAAAGTTAAAGTTAAGTTAAAGTAAAAGTTAAAGTTAAAGTTAAAGATAAAATTAAAGTTAAATTTAAAGTTAAAGTTAACGTTAAAGTTAAAGTAAAAGTTAAAGTTAAAATTAAAGTTAAAGTTAAAGTAGAAGTTAAAGTTATAGTTAAAGTTAAAGTTAAAGTTAAAATTAAAGTTAAAGTTAAAGTTAAAGTGAAAGTTAAAGTTAAAGTTAAAGTGAAAGTTAAAGTTAAAGTTAAAGTTAAAGTTAAAGCTAAAGTTAAAGTTAAAGTGAAAATTAAAGTTAAAGTGAAAGTTAAAGTTAAAGCTAAAGTTAAAGTTAAAGTGAAAATTAAAGTTAAAGTTAAAGTTAAAATTAAAGTTAAAGTTAAAGTAGAAGTTAAAGTTATAGTTAAAGTTAAAGTTAAATTTAAAGTTAAAGTTAAAGTTAAAGTTAAAGTTAAAGTTAAAGTTAAAGTTAAAGTTAAAGCTAAAGTTAAAGTTAAAGTTAAAGTGAAAGTTAAAGTTAAAGTTAAAATTAAAGTGAAAGTTAAAGTTAAAGTTAAAATTAAAATGAAAGTTAAAGTTAAAGTTAAAGTTAAAGTTAAAGTTAAAGTTAAAGTTAAAGTTAAAATTAAAGTTAAAGTTAAAGTTAAAGTTAAAGTTAAAGTTAAAGTTAAAGTTAAAGTTAAAGTGAATGTTAAAGTTAAAGCGAAAGTTAAAGTTAAAAATAAAGTTAAAGTTAAAGTTAAAATGAAAGTTAAAGTTAAATTCAAAGTCAAAGTTAAAGTCAAAGTTAAAGTTAAAGTTAAAGTTAAGGTTAAGGTTAAGGTTAAAGTTAAAGTTAAAGTTAAAGTTAAAGTTAAAGTTAAAGTTAAAGTTAAAGTTAAAGTTAAAGTCAAAGTTAAAGTTAAAGTCAAAGTTAAGGTTAAAGTTAAAGTTAAATTTAAAGTTAAAGTTACAGCTAAAGTTAAAGTTAAAGTTAAAGTTAAAGTTAAAGTCAAAGTCAAAGTTAAAGTTAAGGTTAAAGTTAAAGTTGAAGTTAAATTTAAAGTTGAAGTTAAAGTTAAAGTTAAGGTTAAAGTTAAAGTTAAAGTTAAATTAAAAGTTAAAGTTAAAGTTAAAGTTAAAGTTAAAGTTAAAGTTAAAGTTAAAGTTAAAGTTAAAGTTAAAGTTAAAGTGAATGTTAAAGTTAAAGCGAAAGTTAAAGTTAAAAATAAAGTTAAAGTTAAAGTTAAAATGAAAGTTAAAGTTAAATTCAAAGTCAAAGTTAAAGTCAAAGTTAAAGTTAAAGTTAAAGTTAAGGTTAAGGTTAAGGTTAAAGTTAAAGTTAAAGTTAAAGTTAAAGTTAAAGTTAAAGTTAAAGTTAAAGTTAAAGTTAAAGTTAAAGTTAAAGTTAAAGTTAAAGTTAAAGTTAAAGTCAAAGTTAAAGTTAAATTCAAAGTTAAGGTTAAAGTTAAAGTTAAATTTAAAGTTAAAGTTACAGCTAAAGTTAAAGTTAAAGTTAAAGTTAAAGTCAAAGTCAAAGTTAAAGTTAAGGTTAAAGTTAAAGTTGAAGTTAAATTAAAGTTGAAGTTAAAGTTAAAGTTAAAGTTAAATTAAAAGTTAAAATTAAAGTTAAAGTTGAAGTTAAAGTTAAAGTTAAATTAAAAGTTAAAGTTAAAGTTAAAGTAAAAGTTAAAGTTAAAGTTAAAATTAAAGTTAAAGTTAAAGTTAAAGTTAAAGTTAAAGTTAAAGTGAATGTTAAAGTTAAAGCGAAAGTTAAAGTTAAAGTTAAAGTTAAAATGAAAGTTAAAGTTAAATTCAAAGTCAAAGTTAAAGTCAAAGTTAAAGTTAAAGTTAAAGTTAAGGTTAAGGTTAAGGTTAAGGTTAAAGTTAAAGTTAAAGTTAAAGTTAAAGTTAAAGTTAAAGTTAAAGTTAAAGTTAAAGTTAAAGTTAAAGTTAAAGTTAAAGTTAAAGTTAAAGTTAAAGTTAAAGTTAAAGTTAAAGTCAAAGTTAAAGTTAAAGTCAAAGTTAAGGTTAAAGTTAAAGTTAAATTTAAAGTTAAAGTTACAGCTAAAGTTAAAGTTAAAGTTAAAGTTAAAGTCAAAGTCAAAGTTAAAGTTAAGGTTAAAGTTAAAGTTGAAGTTAAATTTAAAGTTGAAGTTAAAGTTAAAGTTAAGGTTAAGGTTAAAGTTAAAGTTAAATTAAAAGTTAAAGTTAAAGTTAAAGTGAATGTTAAAGTTAAAGCGAAAGTTAAAGTTAAAAATAAAGTTAAAGTTAAAGTTAAAATGAAAGTTAAAGTTAAATTCAAAGTCAAAGTTAAAGTCAAAGTTAAAGTTAAAGTTAAAGTTAAGGTTAAGGTTAAGGTTAAAGTTAAAGTTAAAGTTAAAGTTAAAGTTAAAGTTAAAGTTAAAGTTAAAGTTAAAGTTAAAGTTAAAGTTAAAGTTAAAGTTAAAGTTAAAGTTAAAGTTAAAGTCAAAGTTAAAGTTAAAGTCAAAGTTAAGGTTAAAGTTAAAGTTAAATTTAAAGTTAAAGTTACAGCTAAAGTTAAAGTTAAAGTTAAAGTTAAAGTTAAAGTCAAAGTCAAAGTTAAAGTTAAGGTTAAAGGTAAAGTTGAAGTTAAATTAAAGTTGAAGTTAAAGTTAAAGTTAAAGTTAAATTAAAAGTTAAAGTTAAAGTTAAAGTTGAAGTTAAAGTTAAAGTTAAAGTTAAAGTCAAAATTAAAGTTAAAGTTAAAGTTAAGGTTAAAGTTAAAGTTAAATTTAAAGTTAAAGTTAAATTTAAAGTTAAAGTTACAGCTAAAGTTAAAGTTAAAGTTAAAGTTAAAGTCAAAGTCAAAGTTAAAGTTAAGGTTAAAGTTAAAGTTAAAGTTAAAGTTGAAGTTAAATTTAAAGTTGAAGTTAAAGTTAAAGTTAAAGTTAAAGTTAAAGTTAAGGTTAAAGTTAAAGTTAAAGTTAAGGTTAAAGTTAAAGTTAAAGTTAAAGTTAAGGTTAAAGTTAAAGTTAAAGTAAAAGTAAAAGTAAAAGTTAAATTTAAAGTTAAAGTTAAAGTTAAAGTTAGAGTTAAAGTTAAAGTTAAAGTTAAAGTTAAAGTTAAGTTAAAGTTAAAGTTAAAGTTAAAGTTAAAGTTAAGTTAAAGTTAAAGTTAAAGTTAAAATTAAAGTTAAAGTTAAAGTTAAAGTTAAAGTTAAAGTTAAAATTAAAGTTAAAGTTAAAGTTAAAGTTAAAGTTAAAGTTAAAGTGAATGTTAAAGTTAAAGCGAAAGTTAAAGTTAAAAATAAAGTTAAAGTTAAAGTTAAAATGAAATTTAAAGTTAAATTCAAAGTCAAAGTTAAAGTCAAAGTTAAAGTTAAAGTTAAGGTTAAGGTTAAAGTTAAAGTTAAAGTTAAAGTTAAAGTTAAAGTTAAAGTTAAAGTTAAAGTTAAAGTTAAAGTTAAAGTTAAAGTTCAAGTTAAAGTTAAAGTTAAAGTTAAAGTTAACGTTAAAGTTAAAGTTAAAGTTAAAGTTAAAGTTAAAGTTAAAGTTAAAGTTAAAGTTAAAGTTAAAGTTAAAGTTAAAGTTAAAGTTAAAGTTAAAGTTAAAGTTAAAGTTAAAGTTAAAGTTAAAGTTAAAGTTAAAGTTAAAGTTAAAGTTAAAGTTAAAGTTAAAGTTAAAGTTAAAGTTAAAGTTAAAGTTAAAGTTAAAGTTAAAGTAAAAGTCAAAGTTAAAGTTAAAGTCAAAGTTAAAGTTAAGGTTAAATTTAAGGTAAATTTAAAATTAAAGTTACAGCTAAAGTTAAAGTTAAAATTAAAGTTAAAGTTAAAGTTAAAGTTAAGGTTAAAGTTAAAGTTAAAGTTAAATTTAAAGTTAAAGTTACAGCTAAAGTTAAAGCTAAAGTTAAAGTTAAAGTCAAAGTCAAAGTTAAAGTTAAGGTTAAAGTTAAAGTTGAAGTTAAATTTAAAGTTGCAGTTAAAATTAAAGTTAAATTTAAGGTTAAAGTTAAAGTTAAAGTTAAAGTTAAGGTTAAAGTTAAAGTTAAAGTTAAAGTTAAAGTTAAAGTTAAAGTTAAAGTTAAAGTTAAAGTTAAAGTTAAGGTTAAAGTTAAAGTTAAAGTTAAAGTTAAAGTTAAAGTTAAAGTTAAAGTTAAAGTAAAAGTTAAATTTAAAGTTAAAGTTAAAGTTAAAGTTGAAGTTGAAGTTAAAGTTAAAGTTAAAGTTGAAGTCAAAGTTAAAGTTAAAATTAAAGTTAAGTTTAGTTAAAGTTAAAGTTAAAGTTAAAGTTAAAGTTAAAGTTAAAGTTAAGTTAAGGTTAAAGTTAAAGTTAAAGTTAAAGTTAAGTTAAAGTTAAAGTTAAAATGAAAGTTAAAGTTAAATTTAAAGTTAAAGTTAAAGTAAAAGTAAAAGTTAAAGTTAAAGTAAAAGTAAAAGTTAAATTTAAAGTTAAAGTTAAAGTTAAAGTTAAAGTTAAAGTTAAAGTTAAAGTTAAAGTTAAAGTTAAAGTTAAAGTAAAAGTTAAAGTTAAAGTTAAAGTTAAAGTTGAAGTTAAAGTTAAAGTTAAAGTTGAAGTCAAAGTTAAAGTTAAAGTTAAGTTAAAGTTAAAGTTAAAGTTAAGTTGAAGTTAAAGTTAAAGTTAAAGTTAAAGTTAAAATTAAAGTTAAAGTTAAAGTTAAAGTTAAAGTGAATGTTAAAGTTAAAGCGAAAGTTAAAGTTAAAGTTAAAGTTAAAGTTAAAGTTAAAGTTAAAGTTAAAGTTAAAGTTAAAGTTAAAGTTAAAGTTAAAGTTAAAGTTAAAGTTAAAATGAAAGTTAAAGTTAAATTCAAAGTCAAAGTTAAAGTCAAAGTTAAAGTTAAAGTTAAGGTTAAGGTTAAAGTTAAAGTTAAAGTTAAAGTTAAAGTTAAAGTTAAAGTTAAAGTTAAAGTTAAAGTTAAAGTTAAAGTTAAAGTTAAAGTTAAAGTTAAAGTTAAAGTTAAAGTTAAAGTTAAAGTTAAAGTTATAGTTAAAGTTAAAGTTAAAGTTAAAGTTAAAGTTAAAGTTAAAGCTAAAGTTAAAGTTAAAGTTAAAGTTAAAGTTAAAGTTAAAGTTAAAGTTAAAGTTAAAGTTAAAGTTAAAGTTAAAGTTAAAGTTAAAGTTAAAGTTAAAGTTAAAGTTAAAGTTAAAGTTAAAGTTAAAGTTAAAGTTAAAGTTAAAGTTAAAGTTAAAGTTAAAGTTAAAGTTAAAGTTAAAGTTAAAGTTAAAGTTAAGGTTGAAGTCAAAGTTAAAGTTAAAGTTAAGTTAAAGTAAAAGTTAAAGTTAAAGTTAAAGATAAAATTAAAGTTAAATTTAAAGTTAAAATTAACGTTAAATTTAAAGTAAAAGTAAAAGTAAAAGTTAAAGTTAAAGTTAAAGTTGAAGTTAAAGTTAAAGTTAAAGTTAAAGTTGAAGTCAAAGTTAAAGTTAAAGTTATGTTAAAGTTAAAGTTAAAGTTAAAGTTAATGTTAAAGTTAAAGTTAAAGTTAAAGTTGAAGTCAAAGTTAAAGTTAAAGTTATGTTAAAGTTAAAGTTAAAGTTAAAGTTAAAGTTAAAGTTAATGTTAAAGTTAAAGTTAAAGTTAAAGTTAAAGTTAAAGTTAAAGTTAAAGTTAAAGTTAAAGTTAAAGTTGAAGTCAAAGTTAAAGTTAAAGTTATGTTAAAGTTAAAGTTAAAGTTAAAGTTAAAGTTAAAGTTAATGTTAAAGTTAAAGTTAAAGTTAAAGTTAAAGCTAAAGTTAAAGTTAAAGTTAAAGTTAAAGTTAAAGTTAAAGTTGAAGTTAAAGTTAAAGTTAAAGTTAAAGTTAAAGTTAAAGTTAAAGTTAAAGTTAAAGTTAAAGTTAAAGTTAAAGTTAAAGTTAAAGCTAAAGTTAAAGTTAAAGTTAAATTTAAAGTTAAAGTTAAAGTTAAAGTTAAAGTTGAAGTTAAAGTTAAAGTTAAAGTTAAAGTTAAAGTTAAAGTTAAAGTTAAAGTTAAAGTTGAAGTTAAAGTTAAAGTTAAAGTTAAAGCTAAAGTTAAAGTTAAAGTTAAAGTTAAAGTTAAAGTTAAAGTTAAAGTTAATGTTAAAGTTAAAGTTAAAGTTAAAGCTAAAGTTAAAGTTAAAGTTAATGTTAAAGTTAAAGTTAAAGTTAAAGTTAAAGTTAAAGTTAAAGTTAAAGTTAAAGTTAAAGTTAAAGTTAAAGTTAAAGTTAAAGTTAAAGTTAAAGTTAAAGTTAAAGTTAAAGTTAAAGTTAAAGTTAAAGTTAAAGTTAAAGTTAAAGTTAAAGTTAAAGTTAAAGTTAAAGTTAAAGTTAAAGTTAAAGTTAAAGTTAAAGTTAAAGTTAAAGTTGAAGCTAAAGTTAAAGTTAAAATTAAAGTTAAAGTTAAAGTAGAAGTTAAAGTTATAGTTAAAGTTAAAGTTAAAGTTAAAGTTAAAGTTAAAGTTAAAGTTAAAGTTGAAGTTAAAGTTAAAGTTAAAGTTAAAGCTAAAGTTAAAGTTAAAGTTAAAGTTAAAGTTAAAGTTAAAGTTAAAGTTAAAGTTAATGTTAAAGTTAAAGTTAAAGTTAAAGTTAAAGTTAAAGTTGAAGTCAAAGTTAAAGTTAAAGTTATGTTAAAGTTAAAGTTAAAGTTAAAGTTAATGTTAAAGTTAATGTTAAAGTTAAAGTTAAAGCTAAAGTTAAAGTTAAAGTTAAATTTAAAGTTAAAGTTAAAGTTAAAGTTAAAGTTGAAGTTAAAGTTAAAGTTAAAGTTAAAGTTAAAGTTAAAGTTAAAGTTGAAGTTAAAGTTAAAGTTAAAGTTAAAGCTAAAGTTAAAGTTAAAGTTAAAGTTAAAGTTAAAGTTAATGTTAAAGTTAAAGTTAAAGTTAAAGTTAAAGTTAAAGTTAATGTTAAAGTTAAAGTTAAAGTTAAAGTTAAAGTTAAAGTTAAAGTTAAAGTTAAAGTTAAAGTTAAAGTTAAAGTTAAAGTTAAAGTTAAAGTTAAAGTTAAAGTTAAAGTTAAAGTTAAAGTTAAAGTTAAAGTTAAAGTTAAAGTTGAAGTTAAAGTTAAAGTTAAAATTAAAGTTAAAGTTAAAGTAGAAGTTAAAGTTATAGTTAAAGTTAAAGTTAAAGTTAAAGTTAAAATTAAAGTTAAAGTTAAAGTGAAAGTTAAAGTTAAAGTTAAAGTTAAAGTTAAAGTTAAAGTTAAAGTTAAAGTTAAAGTTAAAGTTAAGGTTAAAGTTAAAGTTAAAGTTAAGGTTAAAGTTAAAGTTAAAGTTAAAGTTAAAGTTAAAGTTAAAGTAAAAGTAAAAGTTAAATTTAAAGTTAAAGTTAAAGTTAAAGTTAAAGTTAAAGTTAAAGTAAAGGTAAAAGTTAAAGTTAAAGTTAAAGTTAAAGTTGAAGTTAAAGTTAAAGTTAAAGTTAAAGTTAAAGTTAAAGTTAAAGTTGAAGTCAAAGTTAAAGTTAAAGTTAAAGTTAAAGTTAAAGTTAAGTTAAAGTTAAAGTTAAAGTTAAAGTTAAGTTAAAGTTAAAGTTAAAGTCAAAATTAAAGTTAAAGTTAAAGTTAAAGTTAAAGTTAAAATTAAAGTTAAAGTTAAAGTTAAAGTTAAAGTTAAAGTAAAAGTAAAAGCAAAAGTTAAAGTTAAAGTTAAAGTTAAAGTTGAAGTTGAAGTTAAAGTTAAAGTTAAAGTTAAAGTTAAAGTTAAAGTTGAAGTCAAAGTTAAAGTTAAAGTTAAAGTTAAAGTTAAGTTAAAGTTAAAGTTAAAGTTAAAGTTAAAGTTAAGTTAAAGTTAAAATTAAAGTTAAAGTTAAAGTTAAAGTTAAAGTTAAAGTTGAAGTTAAAGTTAAAGTTAAAGCTAAAGTTAAAGTTAAAGTTAAAGTTAAAGTTAAAGTTAATGTTAAAGTTAAAGTTAAAGTTAAAGCTAAAGTTAAAGTTAAAGTTAAAGTTAAAGTTAAAATTAAAGTTAAAGTAAAAGTTAAAGTTAAAGTTAAAGTTAAAGTTGAAGTTAACGTTAAAGTTAAAGTTAAAGTTGAAGTCAAAGTCAAAGTTAAAGTTAAAGTTAAAGTTAAAGTTAAAGTTAAAGTTAAGTTAAAGTTAAAGTTAAAGTTAAAGTTAAGTTAAAGTTAAAGTTAAAATGAAAGTTAAAGTTAAATTCAAAGTCAAAGTTAAAGTCAAAGTTAAAGTTAAAGTTAAGGTTAAGGTTAAAGTTAAAGTTAAAGTTAAAGTTAAAGTTAAAGTTAAAGTTAAAGTTAAAGTTAAAGTTAAAGTTAAAGTTAAAGTCAAAGTTAAAGTTAAAGTTAAAGTTAAAGTTAAAGTTAAAGTTAAAGTTAAAGTTAAAGTTAAAGTTAAAGTTAAAGTTAAAGTTAAAGTTAAAGTTAAAGTTAAAGTTAAAGTTAAAGTTAAAGTTAAAGTTAAAGTTAAAGTTAAAGTTAAAGTTAAAGTTAAAGTTAAAGTCAAAGTTAAAGTTAAAGTCAAAGTTAAAGTTAAGGTTAAATATAAGGTATATTTAAAATTAAAGTTACAGCTAAAGTTAAAGTTAAAGTTAAAGTTAAAGTTAAAGTTAAAGTTAAAGTTAAAGTTAAAGTTAAGGTTAAAGTTAAAGTTAAATTTAAAGTTAAAGTTACAGCTAAAGTTAAAGTTAAAGTTAAAGTCAAAGTCAAAGTTAAAGTTAAGGTTAAAGTTAAAGTTAAAGTTAAAGTAAAAGTAAAAGTTAAATTTAAAGTTAAAGTTAAAGTTAAAGTTGAAGTCAAAGTTAAAGTTAAAGTTAAGTTAAAGTTAAAGTTAAAGTTAAGTTAAGGTTAAAGTTAAAGTTAAAGTTAAGTTAAAATTAAAGTTAAAATGAAAGTTAAAGTTAAATTCAAAGTCAAAGTTAAAGTCAAAGTTAAAGCTAAAGTTAAGGTTAAGGTTAAAGTTAAAGTTAAAGTTAAAGTTAAAGTTAAAGTTAAAGTTAAAGTTAAAGTTAAAGTTAAAGTTAAAGTCAAAGTTAAAGTTAAAGTTAAAGTTAAAGTTAAAGTTAAAGTTAAAGTTAAAGTTAAAGTTAAAGTTAAAGTTAAAGTTAAAGTTAAAGTTAAAGTTAAAGTTAAAGTTAAAGTTAAAGTTAAAGTTAAAGTTAAATTTAAAGTTAAAGTTGAAGTTGAAGTTAAAGTTAAAGTTGAAGTCAAAGTTAAAGTTAAAGTTAAAGTATAAAGTTAAAGTTAAAGTTAAAGTTAAAGTTAAAGTTAAAGTTAAAGTTAAAGTTAAAGTTAAAGTTAAATTTAAAGTTAAAGTTAAAGTTAAAGTTAAAGTTAAAGTTAAAGTTAAAGTTAAATTAAAGTTAAAGTTAAAGTTAAAGTTAAAGTATAAAGTTAAAGTTAAAGTTAAAGTTAAAGTTAAAGTTAAAGTTAAAGTTAAAGTTAAAGTTAAAGTTAAAGTTAAAGTTAAAGTTAAAGTTAAAGTTAAAGTTAAAGTTAAAGTTAAAGTTAAAGTTAAAGTTAAAGTTAAAGTTAAAGTTAAAGTTAAATTAAAGTTAAAGTTAAAGTTAAAGTTAAAAATAAAGTTAAAGTTAAAGTTAAGGATAAAGTTAAAGTTAAAGTTAAAGTTAAAGTTAAAGTTAAAGTTAAAGTTAAAGTTAAAGTTAAAGTTAAATTTAAAGTTAAAGTTGAAGTTAAAGTTAAATTTAAAGTGTAAGTTAAAGTTGAAGTCAAAGTTAAAGTTAAAGTTAAAGTTAAGTTAAAGTTAAAGTTAAAGTTAAAGTTAAAGTAAAAGTAAAAGTTAAAGTTAAAGTTAAAGTTAAAGTTAAAGTTAAAGTTAAAGTTAAAGTTGAAGTTGAAGTTAAAGTTAAAGTTAAAGTTAAAGTCGAAGTTAAAGTTAAAGTCAAAGTTAAAGTTAAGGTTGAAGTCAAAGTTAAAGTTAAAGTTAAAGTTAAGTTAAAGTAAAAGTTAAAGTTAAAGATAAAATTAAAGTTAAATTTAAAGTTAAAGTTAACGTTAAAGTTAAAGTAAAAGTTAAAGTTAAAGTTAAAGTTAAAGTTAAAGTTGAAGTTAAAGTTAAAGTTAAAGTTGAAGTCAAAGTTAAAGTTGAAGTTAAAGTTAAAGTTAAAGTTGAAGTCAAAGTTAAAGTTAAAGTTAAAGTTATGTTAAAGTTAAAGTTAAAGTTAAAGTTAAAGTTAAAGTTAAAGTTAAAGTTAAAGTTAAATTTAAAGTTAAAGTTAAAGTTAAAGTTAAAGTTAAAGTTAAAGTTAAAGTTAATGTTAAAGTTAAAGTTAAAGTTAAAGCTAAAGTTAAAGTTAAAGTTAAAGTTAAAGTTAAAGTTAAAGTTAAAGTTAAAGTTAAAGTTAAAGTTAAAGTTAAAGTTAAAGTTAAAGTTAAAGTTAAAGTTAAAGTTAAAGTTAAAGTTAAAGTTAAAGTTAAAGTTAATGTTAAAGTTAAAGTAAAAGTTAAAGTAAAAGTTAAAGTTAAAGTTAAAGTTAAAGTTAAAGTTAAAGTTAAAGTTAAAGTTAAAGTTAAAGTTAAAGTTAAAGTTAAAGTTAAAGTTAAAGTTAAAGTTAAAGTTAAAGTTAAAGTTAAAGTTAAAGTTAAAGTTAAAGTTAAAGTTAAAGTTAAAGTTAAAGTTAAAGTTAAAGATAAAGTTAAAGTTAAAGTTAAAGTTAAAGTTAAAGTTGAAGTTAAAGTTAAAGTTAAAATTAAAGTTAAAGTTAAAGTTAAAGTAGAAGTTAAAGTTATAGTTAAAGTTAAAGTTAAAGTTAAAGTTAAAATTAAAGTTAAAGTTAAAGTGAAAGTTAAAGTTAAAGTTAAAGTGAAAGTTAAAGTTAAAGTTAAGGTTAAAGTTAAAGTTAAAATTAAAGTTAAAGTTAAAGCTAAAGTTAAAGTTAAAGTTAAAGTTAAAGTGAAAGTTAAAGTTAAAGTTAAAGTTAAAGTTAAAGTTAAAGTTAAAGTTAAAGTTAAAGTTAAAGTTAAAGCTAAAGTTAAAGTTAAAGTTAAAGTTAAAGTTAAAGTTAAAATTAAAGTGAAAGTTAAAGTTAAAGTTAAAGTTAAAGTTAAAGTTAAAATTAAAGTTAAAGTTAAAGTTAAAGTGAATGTTAAAGTTAAAGCGAAAGTTAAAGTTAAAAATAAAGTTAAAGTTAAAGTTAAAATGAAAGTTAAAGTTAAATTCAAAGTCAAAGTTAAAGTCAAAGTTAAAGTTAAAGTTAAAGTTAAGGTTAAGGTTAAGGTTAAGGTTAAGGTTAAAGTTAAAGTTAAAGTTAAAGTTAAAGTTAAAGTTAAAGTTAAAGTTAAAGTTAAAGTTAAAGTTAAAGGCAAAGTTAAAGTTAAAGTCAAAGTTAAAGTTAAGGTTAAAGTTAAGGTTAAGGTTAAGGTTAAAGTTAAAGTTAAAAATAAAGTTAAAGTTAAAGTTAAAGTTAAAGTGAATGTTAAAGTTAAAGCGAAAGTTAAAGTTAAAAATAAAGTTAAAGTTAAAGTTAAAATGAAAGTTAAAGTTAAATTCAAAGTCAAAGTTAAGGTCAAAGTTAAAGTTAAAGTGAATGTTAAAGTTAAAGCGAAAGTTAAAGTTAAAAATAAAGTTAAAGTTAAAGTTAAAATGAAAGTTAAAGTTAAATTCAAAGTCAAAGTTAAAGTCAAAGTTAAAGTTAAAGTTAAAGTTAAGGTTAAGGTTAAGGTTAAGGTTAAAGTTAAAGTTAAAGTTAAAGTTAAAGTTAAAGTTAAAGTTAAAGTTAAAGTTAAAGTTAAAGTTAAAGTTAAAGTTAAAGTTAAAGTTAAAGTTAAAGTTAAAGTTAAAGTTAAAGTTAAAGTTAAAGTTAAAGTTAAAGTTAAAGTTAAAGTTAAAGTTAAAGTTAAAAATTAAAGTTAAAGTTAAAGTCAAAGTTAAAGTTAAAGTCAAAGTTAAAGTTAAGGTTAAGGTTAAGGTTAAAGTTAAGGTTAAGGTTAAGGTTAAAGTTAAAGTTAAAGTTAAAGTTAAAGTTAAAATGAAAGTTAAAGTTAAATTCAAAGTCAAAGTTAAAGTCAAAGTTAAAGTTAAAGTTAAGGTTAAGGTTAAGGTTAAAGTTAAAGTTAAAGTTAAAGTTAAAGTTGAAGTTAAAGTTAAAGTTAAAGTTAAAATTAAAGTTAAAGTTAAAGTAGAAGTTAAAGTTATAGTTAAAGTTAAAGTTAAAGTTAAAGTTAAAGTTAAAATTAAAGTTAAAGTTAAAGTGAAAGTTAAAGTTAAAGTGAAAGTTAAAGTTAAAGTTAAAGTTAAAGTTAAAGTGAAAGTTAAAGTTAAAGTTAAAGTTAAAGTTAAAGTTAAAGTTAAAGTAAAAGTTAAAGTTAAAGTTAAAGTTGAAGTTGAAGTTAATGTTAAAGTTAAAGTTAAAGTAAAAGTAAAGGTTAAAGTTAAAGTTAAAGTTAAAGTCGAAGTTAAAGTTAAAGTTAAAGTTAAAGTTAAAGTTAAAGTTAAAGTTAAAGTTAAAGTTAAAGTTAAAGTTAAAGTTAAGGTTGAAGTCAAAGTTAATTAAAGTTAAAGTTAAGTTAAAGTAAAAGTTAAAGTTAAAGTTAAAGATAAAATTAAAGTTAAATTTAAAGTTAAAGTTAACGTTAAAGTTAAAGTAAAAGTTAAAGTTAAAATTAAAGTTAAAGTTAAAGTAGAAGTTAAAGTTATAGTTAAAGTTAAAGTTAAAGTTAAAATTAAAGTTAAAGTTAAAGTTAAAGTGAAAGTTAAAGTTAAAGTTAAAGTTAAAGTTAAAGTTAAAGTTAAAGCTAAAGTTAAAGTTAAAGTGAAAATTAAAGTTAAAGTTAAAGTTAAAGCTAAAGTTAAAGTTAAAGTGAAAATTAAAGTTAAAGTGAAAGTTAAAGTTAAAGTTAAAGTTAAAGCTAAAGTTAAAGTTAAAGTGAAAATTAAAGTTAAGTTAAAGTTAAAATTAAAGTTAAAGTTAAAGTAGAAGTTAAAGTTATAGTTAAAGTTAAAGTTAAATTTAAATTTAAAGTTAAAGTTAAAGTTAAAGTTAAAGTTAAAGCTAAAGTTAAAGTTAAAGTTAAAGTTAAAGTGAAAGTTAAAGTTAAAGTTAAAGTTAAAATTAAAGTGAAAGTTAAAGTTAAAGTTAAAATTAAAGTGAAAGTTAAAGTTAAAGTTAAAGTTAAAGTTAAAGTTAAAGTTAAAATTAAAGTTAAAGTTAAAGTTAAAGTTAAAGTTAAAGTTAAAGTTAAAGTTAAAGTTAAAGTTAAAGTTAAAGTGAATGTTAAAGTTAAAGCGAAAGTCAAAGTTAAAAATAAAGTTAAAGTTAAAGTTAAAATGAAAGTTAAAGTTAAATTCAAAGTCAAAGTTAAAGTCAAAGTTAAAGTTAAAGTTAAGGTTAAGGTTAAGGTTAAAGTTAAAGTTAAAATTAAAGTTAAAGTTAAAGTTAAAGTTAAAGTTAAAGTTAAAGTCAAAGTTAAAGTTAAAGTCAAAGTTAAGGTTAAAGTTAAAGTTAAAGTTAAAGTTACAGCTAAAGTTAAAGTTAAAGTTAAAGTTAAAGTCAAAGTCAAAGTTAAAGTTAAGGTTAAAGTTAAAGTTGAAGTTAAATTTAAAGTTGAAGTTAAAGTTAAAGTTAAGGTTAAAGTTAAAGTTAAATTAAAAGTTAAAGTTAAAGTTAAAGTTAAAGTTAAAGTTAAAGTTAAAGTTAAAGTTAAAGTTAAAGTGAATGTTAAAGTTAAAGCGAAAGTTAAAGTTAAAAATAAAGTTAAAGTTAAAGTTAAAATGAAAGTTAAAGTCAAAGTTAAAGTCAAAGTTAAAGTTAAAGTTAAAGTTAAGGTTAAAGTTAAGGTTAAAGTTAAAGTTAAAGTTAAAGTTAAAGTTAAAGTTAAAGTTAAAGTTAAAGTTAAAGTTAAAGTTAAAGTTAAAGTTAAAGTTAAAGTTAAAGTCAAAGTTAAAGTTAAAGTCAAAGTTAAGGTTAAAGTTAAAGTTAAATTTAAAGTTAAAGTTACAGCTAAAGTTAAAGTTAAAGTTAAAGTCAAAGTCAAAGTTAAAGTTAAGGTTAAAGTTAAAGTTGAAGTTAAATTAAAGTTGAAGTTAAAGTTAAAGTTAAATTAAAAGTTAAAATTAAAGTTAAAGTTGAAGTTAAAGTTAAAGTTAAAGTTAAATTAAAAGTTAAAGTTAAAGTTAAAGTTAAAGTTAAAGTTAAAATTAAAGTTAAAGTTAAAGTTAAAGTTAAAGTTAAAGTTAAAGTTAAAGTTAAAGTGAATGTTAAAGTTAAAGCGAAAGTTAAAGTTAAAAATAAAGTTAAAGTTAAAGTTAAAATGAAAGTTAAAGTTAAATTCAAAGTCAAAGTTAAAGTCAAAGTTAAAGTTAAAGTTAAAGTTAAGGTTAAGGTTAAGGTTAAGGTTAAAGTTAAAGTTAAAGTTAAAGTTAAAGTTAAAGTTAAAGTTAAAGTTAAAGTTAAAGTTAAAGTTAAAGTTAAAGTTAAAGTTAAAGTTAAAGTTAAAGTTAAAGTTAAAGTTAAAGTTAAAGTTAAAGTCAAAGTTAAAGTTAAAGTCAAAGTTAAGGTTAAAGTTAAAGTTAAATTTAAAGTTAAAGTTACAGCTAAAGTTAAAGTTAAAGTTAAAGTCAAAGTCAAAGTTAAAGTTAAGGTTAAAGTTAAAGTTGAAGTTAAATTTAAAGTTGAAGTTAAAGTTAAAGTTAAGGTTAAGGTTAAAGTTAAAGTTAAATTAAAAGTTAAAGTTAAAGTTAAAGTTAAAGTTAAAGTGAATGTTAAAGTTAAAGCGAAAGTTAAAGTTAAAAATAAAGTTAAAGTTAAAGTTAAAATGAAAGTTAAAGTTAAATTCAAAGTCAAAGTTAAAGTCAAAGTTAAAGTTAAAGTTAAAGTTAAGGTTAAGGTTAAGGTTAAAGTTAAAGTTAAAGTTAAAGTTAAAGTCAAAGTTAAAGTTAAAGTCAAAGTTAAGGTTAAAGTTAAAGTTAAATTTAAAGTTAAAGTTACAGCTAAAGTTAAAGTTAAAGTTAAAGTTAAAGTTAAAGTTAAAGTCAAAGTCAAAGTTAAAGTTAAGGTTAAAGTTAAAGTTGAAGTTAAATTAAAGTTGAAGTTAAAGTTAAAGTTAAAGTTAAATTAAAAGTTAAAGTTAAAGTTAAAGTTAAAGTTGAAGTTAAAGTTAAAGTTAAAGTTAAAGTCAAAATTAAAGTTAAAGTTAAAGTTAAGGTTAAAGTTAAAGTTAAATTTAAAGTTAAAGTTAAATTTAAAGTTAAAGTTACAGCTAAAGTTAAAGTTAAAGTTAAAGTTAAAGTTAAAGTTAAAGTCAAAGTCAAAGTTAAAGTTAAGGTTAAAGTTAAAGTTAAAGTTGAAGTTAAATTTAAAGTTGAAGTTAAAGTTAAAGTTAAAGTTAAGGTTAAAGTTAAAGTTAAAGTTAAGGTTAAAGTTAAAGTTAAAGTTAAAGTTAAAGTTAAAGTTAAAGTTAAGGTTAAAGTTAAAGTTAAAGTAAAAGTAAAAGTTAAATTTAAAGTTAAAGTTAAAGTTAAAGTTAAAGTTAAAGTTAAAGTTAAAGTTAAAGTTAAGTTAAAGTTAAAATTAAAGTTAAAGTTAAAGTTAAAGTTAAAGTTAAGTTAAAGTTAAAGTTAAAGTTAAAGTTAAAGTTAAAATTAAAGTTAAAGTTAAAGTTAAAGTTAAAGTTAAAGTTAAAGTTAAAGTTAAAGTGAATGTTAAAGTTAAAGCGAAAGTTAAAGTTAAAAATAAAGTTAAAGTTAAAGTTAAAATGAAATTTAAAGTTAAATTCAAAGTCAAAGTTAAAGTCAAAGTTAAAGTTAAAGTTAAGGTTAAGGTTAAAGTTAAAGTTAAAGTTAAAGTTAAAGTTAAAGTTAAAGTTAAAGTTAAAGTTAAAGTTAAAGTTAAAGTTCAAGTTAAAGTTAAAGTTAAAGTTAAAGTTAAAGTTAAAGTTAAAGTTAAAGTTAAAGTTAAAGTTAAAGTTAAAGTTAAAGTTAAAGTTAAAGTTAAAGTTAAAGTTAAAGTTAAAGTTAAAGTTAAAGTTAAAGTTAAAGTTAAAGTTAAAGTTAAAGTTAAAGTTAAAGTTAAAGTTAAAGTTAAAGTTAAAGTTAAAGTTAAAGTTAAAGTTAAAGTTAAAGTTAAAGTTAAAGTTAAAGTTAAAGTTAAAGTTAAAGTTAAAGTAAAAGTCAAAGTTAAAGTTAAAGTCAAAGTTAAAGTTAAGGTTAAATTTAAGGTAAATTTAAAATTAAAGTTACAGCTAAAGTTAAAGTTAAAATTAAAGTTAAAGTTAAAGTTAAAGTTAAGGTTAAAGTTAAAGTTAAAGTTAAATTTAAAGTTAAAGTTACAGCTAAAGTTAAAGCTAAAGTTAAAGTTAAAGTCAAAGTCAAAGTCAAAGTTAAAGTTAAGGTTAAAGTTAAAGTTGAAGTTAAATTTAAAGTTGCAGTTAAAGTTAAAGTTAAAGTTAAATTTAAGGTTAAAGTTAAAGTTAAAGTTAAAGTTAAGGTTAAAGTTAAAGTTAAAGTTAAAGTTAAAGTTAAAGTTAAAGTTAAAGTTAAGGTTAAGGTTAAAGTTAAAGTTAAAGTTAAAGTTAAAGTTAAAGTTAAAGTTAAAGTTAAAGTTAAAGTTAAAGTTAAAGTTAAAGTAAAAGTTAAATTTAAAGTTAAAGTTAAAGTTAAAGTTAAAGTTGAAGTTGAAGTTAAAGTTAAAGTTAAAGTTGAAGTCAAAGTTAAAGTTAAAATTAAAGTTAAGTTTAGTTAAAGTTAAAGTTAAAGTTAAGTTAAGGTTAAAGTTAAAGTTAAAGTTAAAGTTAAGTTAAAGTTAAAGTTAAAATGAAAGTTAAAGTTAAATTTAAAGTTAAAGTTGAAGTAAAAGTAAAAGTTAAAGGTAAAGTAAAAGTAAAAGTTAAATTTAAAGTTAAAGTTAAAGTTAAAGTTAAAGTTAAAGTTAAAGTTAAAGTTAAAGTTAAAGTTAAAGTAAAAGTTAAAGTTAAAGTTAAAGTTAAAGTTGAAGTTAAAGTTAAAGTTAAAGTTAAAGTTGAAGTCAAAGTTAAAGTTAAAGTTAAGTTAAAGTTAAAGTTAAAGTTAAGTTGCAGTTAAAGTTAAAGTTAAAGTTAAAGTTAAAGTTAAAGTTAAAGTTAAAATTAAAGTTAAAGTTAAAGTTAAAGTGAATGTTAAAGTTAAAGCGAAAGTTAAAGTTAAAGTTAAAGTTAAAGTTAAAGTTAAAGTTAAAGTTAAAATGAAAGTTAAAGTTAAATTCAAAGTCAAAGTTAAAGTCAAAGTTAAAGTTAAGGTTAAGGTTAAAGTTAAAGTTAAAGTTAAAGTTAAAGTTAAAGTTAAAGTTAAAGTTAAAGTTAAAGTTAAAGTTAAAGTTAAAGTTAAAGTTAAAGTTAAAGTTAAAGTTAAAGTTAAAGTTAAAGTTAAAGCTAAAGTTAAAGTTAAAGTTAAAGTTAAAGTTAAAGTTAAAGTTAAAGTTAAAGTTAAAGTTAAAGTTAAAGTTAAAGTTAAAGTTAAAGTTAAAGTTAAAGTTAAAGTTAAAGTTAAAGTTAAAGTTAAAGTTAAAGTTAAAGTTAAAGTTAAAGTTAAAGTTAAAGTTAAAGTTAAAGTTAAAGTTAAAGTTAAAGTTAAGGTTGAAGTCAAAGTTAAAGTTAAAGTTAAGTTAAAGTAAAAGTTAAAGTTAAAGTTAAAGATAAAATAAAAGTTAAATTTAAAGTTAAAATTAACGTTAAATTTAAAGTAAAAGTAAAAGTTAAAGTTAAAGTTAAAGTTAAAGTTGAAGTTAAAGTTAAAGTTAAAGTTAAAGTTAAAGTTAAAGTTGAAGTCAAAGTTAAAGTTAAAGTTATGTTAAAGTTAAAGTTAAAGTTAATGTTAAAGTTAATGTTAAAGTTAAAGTTAAAGCTAAAGTTAAAGTTAAAGTTAAAGTTAAAGTTAAAGTTAAAGTTAAAGTTGAAGTCAAAGTTAAAGTTAAAGTTATGTTAAAGTTAAAGTTAAAGTTAAAGTTAAAGTTAATGTTAAAGTTAAAGTTAAAGTTAAAGCTAAAGTTAAAGTTAAAGTTAAAGTTAAAGTTAAAGTTAAAGTTAAAGTTAAAGTTGAAGTTAAAGTTAAAGTTAAAGTTAAAGTTAAAGTTAAAGTTAAAGTTAAAGTTAATGTTAAAGTTAAAGTTAAAGTTAAAGTTAAAGTTAAAGTTAAAGTTAAAGTTAAAGTTAAAGTTAAAGTTAAAGTTAAAGTTAAAGTTAAAGTTAAAGTTAAAGTTAAAGTTAAAGTTAAAGTTAAAGTTAAAGTTAAAGTTAAAGTTAAAGTTAAAGTTAAAGTTAAAGTTGAAGTTAAAGTAGAAGTTAAAATTAAAGTTAAAGTTAAAGTAGAAGTTAAAGTTATAGTTAAAGTTAAAGTTAAAGTTAAAATTAAAGTTAAAGTTAAAATGAAAGTTAAAGTTAAAGTTAAAGTTAAAGTTAAAGTTAAAGTTAAAGTTAAGGTTAAAGTTAAAGTTAAGGTTAAAGTTAAAGTTAAAGTTAAAGTTAAAGTTAAAGTTAAAGTTAAAGTAAAAGTAAAAGTTAAATTTAAAGTTAAAGTTAAAGTTAAAGTTAAAGTTAAAGTTAAAGTTAAAGTTAAAGTTAAAGTTAAAGTTAAAGTAAAGGTAAAAGTTAAAGTTAAAGTTAAAGTTAAAGTTAAAGTTGAAGTTAAAGTTAAAGTTAAAGTTAAAGTTAAAGTTAAAGTTAAAGTTGAAGTCAAAGTTAAAGTTAAAGTTAAAGTTAAAGTTAAAGTTAAAGTTAAGTTAAAGTTAAAGTTAAAGTTAAAGTTAAGTTAAAGTTAAAGTTAAAGTCAAAATTAAAGTTAAAGTTAAAGTTAAAGTTAAAATTAAAGTTAAAGTTAAAGTAAAAGTAAAAGTTAAAGTTAAAGTTAAAGTTAAAGTTGAAGTTGAAGTTAAAGTTAAAGTTAAAGTTAAAGTTAAAGTTAAAGTTAAAGTTGAAGTCAAAGTTAAAGTTAAAGTTAAAGTTAAAGTTAAAGTTAAGTTAAAGTTAAAGTTAAAGTTAAAGTTAAAGTTAAAGTTAAAGTTAAAGTTAAAGTTAAAGTTAAAGTTAAAGTTAAGTTAAAGTTAAAATTAAAGTTAAAGTTAAAGTTAAAGTTAAAGTTGAAGTTAAAGTTAAAGTTAAAGTTAAAGCTAAAGTTAAAGTTAAAGTTAAAATTAAAGTTAAAGTTAATGTTAAAGTTAAAGTTAAAGTTAAAGCTAAAGTTAAAGTTAAAGTTAAAGTTAAAGTTAAAGTTAAAGTTAAAGTTAAAGTAAAAGTAAAAGTAAAAGTAAAAGTTAAAGTTAAAGTTAAAGTTGAAGTTAAAGTTAAAGTTAAAGTTAAAGTTAAAGTTAAAGTTGAAGTCAAAGTTAAAGTTAAAGTTAAAGTTAAAGTTAAAGTTAAAGTTAAGTTAAAGTTAAAGTTAAAGTTAAAGTTAAGTTAAAGTTAAAGTTAAAATGAAAGTTAAAGTTAAATTCAAAGTCAAAGTTAAAGTCAAAGTTAAAGTTAAAGTTAAGGTTAAGGTTAAAGTTAAAGTTAAAGTTAAAGTTAAAGTTAAAGTTAAAGTTAAAGTTAAAGTTAAAGTTAAAGTTAAAGTTAAAGTCAAAGTTAAAGTTAAAGTTAAAGTTAAAGTTAAAGTTAAAGTTAAAGTTAAAGTTAAAGTTAAAGTTAAAGTTAAAGTTAAAGTTAAAGTTAAAGTTAAAGTTAAAGTTAAAGTTAAAGTTAAAGTTAAAGTTAAAGTTAAAGTTAAAGTTAAAGTTAAAGTTAAAGTTAAAGTTAAAGTTAAAGTTAAAGTTAAAGTTAAAGTCAAAGTTAAAGTTAAAGTCAAAGTTAAAGTTAAGGTTAAATATAAGGTAAATTTAAAATTAAAGTTACAGCTAAAGTTAAAGTTAAAGTTAAAGTTAAAGTTAAAGTTAAAGTTAAAGTTAAGGTTAAAGTTAAAGTTAAAGTTAAATTTAAAGTTAAAGTTACAGCTAAAGTTAAAGTTAAAGTTAAAGTCAAAGTCAAAGTTAAAGTTAAGGTTAAAGTAAAAGTAAAAGTAAAAGTAAAAGTAAAAGTAAAAGTAAAAGTAAAAGTAAAAGTAAAAGTTAAATTTAAAGTTAAAGTTAAAGTTAAAGTTGAAGTCAAAGTTAAAGTTAAAGTTAAAGTTAAAGTTAAGTTAAAGTTAAAGTTAAGTTAAGGTTAAAGTTAAAGTTAAAGTTAAGTTAAAGTTAAAGTTAAAATGAAAGTTAAAGTTAAATTCAAAGTCAAAGTTAAAGTCAAAGTTAAAGTTAAAGTTAAGGTTAAGGTTAAAGTTAAAGTTAAAGTTAAAGTTAAAGTTAAAGTTAAAGTTAAAGTTAAAGTTAAAGTTAAAGTTAAAGTTAAAGTTAAAGTTAAAGTTAAAGTTAAAGTTAAAGTTAAAGTTAAAGTTAAAGTTAAAGTTAAAGTTAAAGTTAAAGTTAAAGTTAAAGTCAAAGTTAAAGTTAAAGTCAAAGTTAAAGTTAAGGTTAAATATAAGGCAAATTTAAAATTAAAGTTACAGCTAAAGTTAAAGTTAAAGTTAAAGTTAAAGTTAAAGTTAAAGTTAAAGTTAAAGTTAAAGTTAAAGTTAAGGTTAAAGTTAAAGTTAAATTTAAAGTTAAAGTTACAGCTAAAGTTAAAGTTAAAGTTAAAGTCAAAGTCAAAGTTAAAGTTAAGGTTAAAGTTAAAGTTAAGGTTAAAGTTGAAGTTAAATTTAAAGTTGAAGTTAAAGTTAAAGTTAAAGTTTAGTTAAAGTTAAAGTTAAAGTTAAGGTTAAAGTTAAAGTTAAAGTTAAAGTTAAAGTTCAAGTTAAAGTTAAGGTTAAAGTTAAAGTTAAAGTTAAAGTAAAAGTAAAAGTAAAATTAAAAGTTAAATTTAAAGTTAAAGTTAAAGTTAAAGTCGAAGTCAAAGTTAAAGTTAAAGTTAAAGTTAAGTTAAAGTTAAAGTTAAAGTTAAGTTAAGGTTAAAGTTAAAGTTAAAGTTAAAGTTAAAGTTAAAGTTAAAGTTAAAGTTAAAGTTAAAGTTAAAGTTAAAGTTAAAGTTAAAGTTAAAGTTAAGGTTAAAGTTAAAGTTAAAGTTAAAGCTAAAGTTAAAGATAAGGTTAAAGTTAAAGTTAAAGTTAAAGTTAAATTTAAAGTTAAAGTTAAATTTAAAGTTAAAGTTAAAGTTAAAGTTAAAGTTAAAGTTAAAGTTAAAGTTAAAGCTAAAGTTAAAGTTAAAGTTAAAGTTAAAGTTAAAGTTAAAGTTAAAGTTAAAGTTGATGTTAAAGTTAAAGTTAAAATGAAAGTTAAAGTTAAAGTTAAAGTTAAAATTAAGGTTAAAGTTAAAGTTAAAGTTAAGGTTAAGGTTAAAGTTAAAGATAAATTTAAAGTTATAGTTAAAGTTACAGTTAAAGTTAGAGTTAAAGTTAAAATTAAAGTTAAAGCTAAAGCTAAAGTTAAAATTAAAGTTAAAGTTAAAGTTAAAGTTGAAGTTAAAGTTAAAGTTAAAGTTAAAGTTAAAGTTAAAGTTAAAGTTAAAATTAAAGTTAAAGTAGAAGTTAAAGTTATAGTTAAAGTTAAAGTTAAAGTTAAAGTTAAAGTTAAAGTTAAAGTTAAAGTGAAAGTTAAAGTTAAAGTTAAAATTAAAGTTAAAGTTAAAGTTAAAGTTAAAGTTAAAGTTAAAGTTAAAGTTAAAGTTAAAGTTAAAGTTAAAGTTAAAGTTAAAGTGAAAGTGAAAGTTAAAGTTAAAGTTAAAGTTAAAGTTAAAATTAAAGTTAAAGTTAAAGTGAATGTTAAAGTTAAAGCGAAAGTTAAAGTTAAAAATAAAGTTAAAGTTAAAATGAAAGTTAAAATTAAAGTCAAAGTTAAAGTTAAAGTTGAAGTTAAAGTTAAAGTTAAAGTTAAAGTTAAAGTTAAAGTTAAAGTAGAAGTTAAAGTTAAAGTTAAAGTTAAAGTGAAAGTTAAAGTTAAAGTTAAAGTTAAAGTTAAAGTGAAAGTTAAAGTTAAAGTTAAAGTTAAAGTTAAAGTTAAAGTTAAAGTTAAAGTTAAAGTTAAAGTTAAAGTTAAAGTGAAAGTTAAAGTTAAAGTTAAAGTTAAAGTTAAAGTTAAAATTAAAGTTAAAGTTAAAGTTAAAGTGAATGTTAAAGTTAAAGCGAAAGTTAAAGTTAAAAATAAAGTTAAAGTTAAAGTTAAAATGAAAGTTAAAGTTAAATTCAAAGTCAAAGTTAAAGTCAAAGTTAAAGTTAAAGTTAAAGTTAAGGTTAAGGTTAAGGTTAAGGTTAAGGTTAAAGTTAAAGTTAAAGTTAAAGTTAAAGTTAAAGTTAAAGTTAAAGTTAAAGTTAAAGTTAAAGTTAAAGTTAAAGTTAAAGTTAAAGTCAAAGTTAAAGTTAAAGTTAAAGTTAAAGTTAAAGTTAAAGTTAAAGTTAAAGTTAAAGTTAAAGTTAAAGTTAAAGTTAAAGTTAAAGTTAAAGTTAAAGTTAAAGTTAAAGTTAAAGTTAAAGTTAAAGTTAAAGTTAAAGTTAAAGTTAAAGTTAAAGTTAAAGTTAAAGTTAAAGTCAAAGTTAAAGTTAAAGTCAAAGTTAAAGTTAAGGTTAAATATAAGGTATATTTAAAATTAAAGTTACAGCTAAAGTTAAAGTTAAAGTTAAAGTTAAAGTTAAAGTTAAAGTTAAAGTTAAAGTTAAGGTTAAAGTTAAAGTTAAATTTAAAGTTAAAGTTACAGCTAAAGTTAAAGTTAAAGTTAAAGTCAAAGTCAAAGTTAAAGTTAAGGTTAAAGTTAAAGTTAAAGTTAAAGTAAAAGTAAAAGTTAAATTTAAAGTTAAAGTTAAAGTTAAAGTTGAAGTCAAAGTTAAAGTTAAAGTTAAGTTAAAGTTAAAGTTAAAGTTAAGTTAAGGTTAAAGTTAAAGTTAAAGTTAAGTTAAAATTAAAGTTAAAATGAAAGTTAAAGTTAAATTCAAAGTCAAAGTTAAAGTCAAAGTTAAAGCTAAAGTTAAGGTTAAGGTTAAAGTTAAAGTTAAAGTTAAAGTTAAAGTTAAAGTTAAAGTTAAAGTTAAAGTTAAAGTTAAAGTCAAAGTTAAAGTTAAAGTTAAAGTTAAAGTTAAAGTTAAAGTTAAAGTTAAAGTTAAAGTTAAAGTTAAAGTTAAAGTTAAAGTTAAAGTTAAAGTTAAAGTTAAAGTTAAAGTTAAAGTTAAAGTTAAATTTAAAGTTAAAGTTGAAGTTGAAGTTAAAGTTAAAGTTGAAGTCAAAGTTAAAGTTAAAGTTAAAGTATAAAGTTAAAGTTAAAGTTAAAGTTAAAGTTAAAGTTAAAGTTAAAGTTAAAGTTAAAGTTAAAGTTAAAGTTAAATTTAAAGTTAAAGTTAAAGTTAAAGTTAAAGTTAAAGTTAAAGTTAAAGTTAAATTAAAGTTAAAGTTAAAGTTAAAGTTAAAGTATAAAGTTAAAGTTAAAGTTAAAGTTAAAGTTAAAGTTAAAGTTAAAGTTAAAGTTAAAGTTAAAGTTAAAGTTAAAGTTAAAGTTAAAGTTAAAGTTAAAGTTAAAGTTAAAGTTAAAGTTAAAGTTAAAGTTAAAGTTAAATTAAAGTTAAAGTTAAAGTTAAAGTTAAAAATAAAGTTAAAGTTAAAGTTAAGGATAAAGTTAAAGTTAAAGTTAAAGTTAAAGTTAAAGTTAAAGTTAAAGTTAAAGTTAAAGTTAAAGTTAAATTTAAAGTTAAAGTTGAAGTTAAAGTTAAATTTAAAGTGTAAGTTAAAGTTGAAGTCAAAGTTAAAGTTAAAGTTAAAGTTAAGTTAAAGTTAAAGTTAAAGTTAAAGTTAAAGTAAAAGTAAAAGTTAAAGTTAAAGTTAAAGTTAAAGTTAAAGTTAAAGTTAAAGTTAAAGTTGAAGTTGAAGTTAAAGTTAAAGTTAAAGTTAAAGTCGAAGTTAAAGTTAAAGTCAAAGTTAAAGTTAAGGTTGAAGTCAAAGTTAAAGTTAAAGTTAAAGTTAAGTTAAAGTAAAAGTTAAAGTTAAAGATAAAATTAAAGTTAAATTTAAAGTTAAAGTTAACGTTAAAGTTAAAGTAAAAGTTAAAGTTAAAGTTAAAGTTAAAGTTAAAGTTGAAGTTAAAGTTAAAGTTAAAGTTGAAGTCAAAGTTAAAGTTGAAGTTAAAGTTAAAGTTAAAGTTGAAGTCAAAGTTAAAGTTAAAGTTAAAGTTATGTTAAAGTTAAAGTTAAAGTTAAAGTTAAAGTTAAAGTTAAAGTTAAAGTTAAAGTTAAATTTAAAGTTAAAGTTAAAGTTAAAGTTAAAGTTAAAGTTAAAGTTAAAGTTAATGTTAAAGTTAAAGTTAAAGTTAAAGCTAAAGTTAAAGTTAAAGTTAAAGTTAAAGTTAAAGTTAAAGTTAAAGTTAAAGTTAAAGTTAAAGTTAAAGTTAAAGTTAAAGTTAAAGTTAAAGTTAAAGTTAAAGTTAAAGTTAAAGTTAAAGTTAATGTTAAAGTTAAAGTAAAAGTTAAAGTAAAAGTTAAAGTTAAAGTTAAAGTTAAAGTTAAAGTTAAAGTTAAAGTTAAAGTTAAAGTTAAAGTTAAAGTTAAAGTTAAAGTTAAAGTTAAAGTTAAAGTTAAAGTTAAAGTTAAAGTTAAAGTTAAAGTTAAAGTTAAAGTTAAAGTTAAAGTTAAAGTTAAAGTTAAAGTTAAAGTTAAAGTTAAAGATAAAGTTAAAGTTAAAGTTAAAGTTAAAGTTAAAGTTGAAGTTAAAGTTAAAGTTAAAATTAAAGTTAAAGTTAAAGTTAAAGTAGAAGTTAAAGTTATAGTTAAAGTTAAAGTTAAAGTTAAAGTTAAAATTAAAGTTAAAGTTAAAGTTAAAGTGAAAGTTAAAGTTAAAGTTAAAGTGAAAGTTAAAGTTAAAGTTAAGGTTAAAGTTAAAGTTAAAATTAAAGTTAAAGTTAAAGCTAAAGTTAAAGTTAAAGTTAAAGTTAAAGTGAAAGTTAAAGTTAAAGTTAAAGTTAAAGTTAAAGTTAAAGTTAAAGTTAAAGTTAAAGTTAAAGTTAAAGTTAAAGTTAAAGTTAAAGCTAAAGTTAAAGTTAAAGTTAAAGTTAAAGTTAAAGTTAAAATTAAAGTGAAAGTTAAAGTTAAAGTTAAAGTTAAAGTTAAAGTTAAAATTAAAGTTAAAGTTAAAGTTAAAGTGAATGTTAAAGTTAAAGCGAAAGTTAAAGTTAAAAATAAAGTTAAAGTTAAAGTTAAAATGAAAGTTAAAGTTAAATTCAAAGTCAAAGTTAAAGTCAAAGTTAAAGTTAAAGTTAAAGTTAAGGTTAAGGTTAAGGTTAAGGTTAAGGTTAAAGTTAAAGTTAAAGTTAAAGTTAAAGTTAAAGTTAAAGTTAAAGTTAAAGTTAAAGTTAAAGTTAAAGGCAAAGTTAAAGTTAAAGTCAAAGTTAAAGTTAAGGTTAAAGTTAAGGTTAAGGTTAAGGTTAAAGTTAAAGTTAAAAATAAAGTTAAAGTTAAAGTTAAAGTTAAAGTTAAAGTGAATGTTAAAGTTAAAGCGAAAGTTAAAGTTAAAAATAAAGTTAAAGTTAAAGTTAAAATGAAAGTTAAAGTTAAATTCAAAGTCAAAGTTAAGGTCAAAGTTAAAGTTAAAGTGAATGTTAAAGTTAAAGCGAAAGTTAAAGTTAAAAATAAAGTTAAAGTTAAAGTTAAAATGAAAGTTAAAGTTAAATTCAAAGTCAAAGTTAAAGTCAAAGTTAAAGTTAAAGTTAAAGTTAAGGTTAAGGTTAAGGTTAAGGTTAAAGTTAAAGTTAAAGTTAAAGTTAAAGTTAAAGTTAAAGTTAAAGTTAAAGTTAAAGTTAAAGTTAAAGTTAAAGTTAAAGTTAAAGTTAAAGTTAAAGTTAAAGTTAAAGTTAAAGTTAAAGTTAAAGTTAAAGTTAAAGTTAAAGTTAAAGTTAAAGTTAAAAATTAAAGTTAAAGTTAAAGTCAAAGTTAAAGTTAAAGTCAAAGTTAAAGTTAAGGTTAAGGTTAAGGTTAAAGTTAAGGTTAAGGTTAAGGTTAAAGTTAAAGTTAAAGTTAAAGTTAAAGTTAAAATGAAAGTTAAAGTTAAATTCAAAGTCAAAGTTAAAGTCAAAGTTAAAGTTAAAGTTAAGGTTAAGGTTAAGGTTAAAGTTAAAGTTAAAGTTAAAGTTAAAGTTGAAGTTAAAGTTAAAGTTAAAGTTAAAATTAAAGTTAAAGTTAAAGTAGAAGTTAAAGTTATAGTTAAAGTTAAAGTTAAAGTTAAAGTTAAAGTTAAAATTAAAGTTAAAGTTAAAGTGAAAGTTAAAGTTAAAGTGAAAGTTAAAGTTAAAGTTAAAGTTAAAGTTAAAGTGAAAGTTAAAGTTAAAGTTAAAGTTAAAGTTAAAGTTAAAGTTAAAGTAAAAGTTAAAGTTAAAGTTAAAGTTGAAGTTGAAGTTAATGTTAAAGTTAAAGTTAAAGTAAAAGTAAAGGTTAAAGTTAAAGTTAAAGTTAAAGTCGAAGTTAAAGTTAAAGTTAAAGTTAAAGTTAAAGTTAAAGTTAAAGTTAAAGTTAAAGTTAAAGTTAAAGTTAAAGTTAAGGTTGAAGTCAAAGTTAATTAAAGTTAAAGTTAAGTTAAAGTAAAAGTTAAAGTTAAAGTTAAAGATAAAATTAAAGTTAAATTTAAAGTTAAAGTTAACGTTAAAGTTAAAGTAAAAGTTAAAGTTAAAATTAAAGTTAAAGTTAAAGTAGAAGTTAAAGTTATAGTTAAAGTTAAAGTTAAAGTTAAAATTAAAGTTAAAGTTAAAGTTAAAGTGAAAGTTAAAGTTAAAGTTAAAGTTAAAGTTAAAGTTAAAGCTAAAGTTAAAGTTAAAGTGAAAATTAAAGTTAAAGTTAAAGTTAAAGCTAAAGTTAAAGTTAAAGTGAAAATTAAAGTTAAAGTGAAAGTTAAAGTTAAAGTTAAAGTTAAAGCTAAAGTTAAAGTTAAAGTGAAAATTAAAGTTAAGTTAAAGTTAAAATTAAAGTTAAAGTTAAAGTAGAAGTTAAAGTTATAGTTAAAGTTAAAGTTAAATTTAAATTTAAAGTTAAAGTTAAAGTTAAAGTTAAAGTTAAAGCTAAAGTTAAAGTTAAAGTTAAAGTTAAAGTGAAAGTTAAAGTTAAAGTTAAAGTTAAAATTAAAGTGAAAGTTAAAGTTAAAGTTAAAATTAAAGTGAAAGTTAAAGTTAAAGTTAAAGTTAAAGTTAAAGTTAAAGTTAAAATTAAAGTTAAAGTTAAAGTTAAAGTTAAAGTTAAAGTTAAAGTTAAAGTTAAAGTTAAAGTTAAAGTTAAAGTGAATGTTAAAGTTAAAGCGAAAGTCAAAGTTAAAAATAAAGTTAAAGTTAAAGTTAAAATGAAAGTTAAAGTTAAATTCAAAGTCAAAGTTAAAGTCAAAGTTAAAGTTAAAGTTAAGGTTAAGGTTAAGGTTAAAGTTAAAGTTAAAATTAAAGTTAAAGTTAAAGTTAAAGTTAAAGTTAAAGTTAAAGTCAAAGTTAAAGTTAAAGTCAAAGTTAAGGTTAAAGTTAAAGTTAAAGTTAAAGTTACAGCTAAAGTTAAAGTTAAAGTTAAAGTTAAAGTCAAAGTCAAAGTTAAAGTTAAGGTTAAAGTTAAAGTTGAAGTTAAATTTAAAGTTGAAGTTAAAGTTAAAGTTAAGGTTAAAGTTAAAGTTAAATTAAAAGTTAAAGTTAAAGTTAAAGTTAAAGTTAAAGTTAAAGTTAAAGTTAAAGTTAAAGTGAATGTTAAAGTTAAAGCGAAAGTTAAAGTTAAAAATAAAGTTAAAGTTAAAGTTAAAATGAAAGTTAAAGTCAAAGTTAAAGTCAAAGTTAAAGTTAAAGTTAAAGTTAAGGTTAAAGTTAAGGTTAAAGTTAAAGTTAAAGTTAAAGTTAAAGTTAAAGTTAAAGTTAAAGTTAAAGTTAAAGTTAAAGTTAAAGTTAAAGTTAAAGTTAAAGTTAAAGTTAAAGTTAAAGTTAAAGTCAAAGTTAAAGTTAAAGTCAAAGTTAAGGTTAAAGTTAAAGTTAAATTTAAAGTTAAAGTTACAGCTAAAGTTAAAGTTAAAGTTAAAGTCAAAGTCAAAGTTAAAGTTAAGGTTAAAGTTAAAGTTGAAGTTAAATTAAAGTTGAAGTTAAAGTTAAAGTTAAATTAAAAGTTAAAATTAAAGTTAAAGTTGAAGTTAAAGTTAAAGTTAAAGTTAAATTAAAAGTTAAAGTTAAAGTTAAAGTTAAAGTTAAAGTTAAAGTTAAAATTAAAGTTAAAGTTAAAGTTAAAGTTAAAGTTAAAGTTAAAGTTAAAGTTAAAGTGAATGTTAAAGTTAAAGCGAAAGTTAAAGTTAAAAATAAAGTTAAAGTTAAAGTTAAAATGAAAGTTAAAGTTAAATTCAAAGTCAAAGTTAAAGTCAAAGTTAAAGTTAAAGTTAAAGTTAAGGTTAAGGTTAAGGTTAAGGTTAAAGTTAAAGTTAAAGTTAAAGTTAAAGTTAAAGTTAAAGTTAAAGTTAAAGTTAAAGTTAAAGTTAAAGTTAAAGTTAAAGTTAAAGTTAAAGTTAAAGTTAAAGTTAAAGTTAAAGTTAAAGTTAAAGTCAAAGTTAAAGTTAAAGTCAAAGTTAAGGTTAAAGTTAAAGTTAAATTTAAAGTTAAAGTTACAGCTAAAGTTAAAGTTAAAGTTAAAGTCAAAGTCAAAGTTAAAGTTAAGGTTAAAGTTAAAGTTGAAGTTAAATTTAAAGTTGAAGTTAAAGTTAAAGTTAAGGTTAAGGTTAAAGTTAAAGTTAAATTAAAAGTTAAAGTTAAAGTTAAAGTTAAAGTTAAAGTGAATGTTAAAGTTAAAGCGAAAGTTAAAGTTAAAAATAAAGTTAAAGTTAAAGTTAAAATGAAAGTTAAAGTTAAATTCAAAGTCAAAGTTAAAGTCAAAGTTAAAGTTAAAGTTAAAGTTAAGGTTAAGGTTAAGGTTAAAGTTAAAGTTAAAGTTAAAGTTAAAGTCAAAGTTAAAGTTAAAGTCAAAGTTAAGGTTAAAGTTAAAGTTAAATTTAAAGTTAAAGTTACAGCTAAAGTTAAAGTTAAAGTTAAAGTTAAAGTTAAAGTTAAAGTCAAAGTCAAAGTTAAAGTTAAGGTTAAAGTTAAAGTTGAAGTTAAATTAAAGTTGAAGTTAAAGTTAAAGTTAAAGTTAAATTAAAAGTTAAAGTTAAAGTTAAAGTTAAAGTTGAAGTTAAAGTTAAAGTTAAAGTTAAAGTCAAAATTAAAGTTAAAGTTAAAGTTAAGGTTAAAGTTAAAGTTAAATTTAAAGTTAAAGTTAAATTTAAAGTTAAAGTTACAGCTAAAGTTAAAGTTAAAGTTAAAGTTAAAGTTAAAGTTAAAGTCAAAGTCAAAGTTAAAGTTAAGGTTAAAGTTAAAGTTAAAGTTGAAGTTAAATTTAAAGTTGAAGTTAAAGTTAAAGTTAAAGTTAAGGTTAAAGTTAAAGTTAAAGTTAAGGTTAAAGTTAAAGTTAAAGTTAAAGTTAAAGTTAAAGTTAAAGTTAAGGTTAAAGTTAAAGTTAAAGTAAAAGTAAAAGTTAAATTTAAAGTTAAAGTTAAAGTTAAAGTTAAAGTTAAAGTTAAAGTTAAAGTTAAAGTTAAGTTAAAGTTAAAATTAAAGTTAAAGTTAAAGTTAAAGTTAAGTTAAAGTTAAAGTTAAAGTTAAAGTTAAAGTTAAAATTAAAGTTAAAGTTAAAGTTAAAGTTAAAGTTAAAGTTAAAGTTAAAGTTAAAGTGAATGTTAAAGTTAAAGCGAAAGTTAAAGTTAAAAATAAAGTTAAAGTTAAAGTTAAAATGAAATTTAAAGTTAAATTCAAAGTCAAAGTTAAAGTCAAAGTTAAAGTTAAAGTTAAGGTTAAGGTTAAAGTTAAAGTTAAAGTTAAAGTTAAAGTTAAAGTTAAAGTTAAAGTTAAAGTTAAAGTTAAAGTTACAGTTCAAGTTAAAGTTAAAGTTAAAGTTAAAGTTAAAGTTAAAGTTAAAGTTAAAGTTAAAGTTAAAGTTAAAGTTAAAGTTAAAGTTAAAGTTAAAGTTAAAGTTAAAGTTAAAGTTAAAGTTAAAGTTAAAGTTAAAGTTAAAGTTAAAGTTAAAGTTAAAGTTAAAGTTAAAGTTAAAGTTAAAGTTAAAGTTAAAGTTAAAGTTAAAGTTAAAGTTAAAGTTAAAGTTAAAGTTAAAGTTAAAGTTAAAGTTAAAGTTAAAGTAAAAGTCAAAGTTAAAGTTAAAGTCAAAGTTAAAGTTAAGGTTAAATTTAAGGTAAATTTAAAATTAAAGTTACAGCTAAAGTTAAAGTTAAAATTAAAGTTAAAGTTAAAGTTAAAGTTAAGGTTAAAGTTAAAGTTAAAGTTAAATTTAAAGTTAAAGTTACAGCTAAAGTTAAAGCTAAAGTTAAAGTTAAAGTCAAAGTCAAAGTCAAAGTTAAAGTTAAGGTTAAAGTTAAAGTTGAAGTTAAATTTAAAGTTGCAGTTAAAGTTAAAGTTAAAGTTAAATTTAAGGTTAAAGTTAAAGTTAAAGTTAAAGTTAAGGTTAAAGTTAAAGTTAAAGTTAAAGTTAAAGTTAAAGTTAAAGTTAAAGTTAAAGTTAAGGTTAAGGTTAAAGTTAAAGTTAAAGTTAAAGTTAAAGTTAAAGTTAAAGTTAAAGTTAAAGTTAAAGTTAAAGTTAAAGTAAAAGTTAAATTTAAAGTTAAAGTTAAAGTTAAAGTTAAAGTTGAAGTTGAAGTTAAAGTTAAAGTTAAAGTTGAAGTCAAAGTTAAAGTTAAAATTAAAGTTAAGTTTAGTTAAAGTTAAAGTTAAAGTTAAGTTAAGGTTAAAGTTAAAGTTAAAGTTAAAGTTAAGTTAAAGTTAAAGTTAAAATGAAAGTTAAAGTTAAATTTAAAGTTAAAGTTGAAGTAAAAGTAAAAGTTAAAGGTAAAGTAAAAGTAAAAGTTAAATTTAAAGTTAAAGTTAAAGTTAAAGTTAAAGTTAAAGTTAAAGTTAAAGTTAAAGTTAAAGTAAAAGTTAAAGTTAAAGTTAAAGTTAAAGTTGAAGTTAAAGTTAAAGTTAAAGTTAAAGTTGAAGTCAAAGTTAAAGTTAAAGTTAAGTTAAAGTTAAAGTTAAAGTTAAGTTGCAGTTAAAGTTAAAGTTAAAGTTAAAGTTAAAGTTAAAGTTAAAGTTAAAATTAAAGTTAAAGTTAAAGTTAAAGTGAATGTTAAAGTTAAAGCGAAAGTTAAAGTTAAAGTTAAAGTTAAAGTTAAAGTTAAAGTTAAAGTTAAAATGAAAGTTAAAGTTAAATTCAAAGTCAAAGTTAAAGTCAAAGTTAAAGTTAAGGTTAAGGTTAAAGTTAAAGTTAAAGTTAAAGTTAAAGTTAAAGTTAAAGTTAAAGTTAAAGTTAAAGTTAAAGTTAAAGTTAAAGTTAAAGTTAAAGTTAAAGTTAAAGTTAAAGCTAAAGTTAAAGTTAAAGTTAAAGTTAAAGTTAAAGTTAAAGTTAAAGTTAAAGTTAAAGTTAAAGTTAAAGTTAAAGTTAAAGTTAAAGTTAAAGTTAAAGTTAAAGTTAAAGTTAAAGTTAAAGTTAAAGTTAAAGTTAAAGTTAAAGTTAAAGTTAAAGTTAAAGTTAAAGTTAAAGTTAAAGTTAAAGTTAAAGTTAAAGTTAAAGTTAAAGTTAAGGTTGAAGTCAAAGTTAAAGTTAAAGTTAAGTTAAAGTAAAAGTTAAAGTTAAAGTTAAAGTTAAAGTTAAAGTTAAAGTTAAAGTTAAAGTTAAAGTAAAAGTCAAAGTTAAAGTTAAAGTCAAAGTTAAAGTTAAGGTTAAATTTAAGGTAAATTTAAAATTAAAGTTACAGCTAAAGTTAAAGTTAAAATTAAAGTTAAAGTTAAAGTTAAAGTTAAGGTTAAAGTTAAAGTTAAAGTTAAATTTAAAGTTAAAGTTACAGCTAAAGTTAAAGCTAAAGTTAAAGTTAAAGTCAAAGTCAAAGTCAAAGTTAAAGTTAAGGTTAAAGTTAAAGTTGAAGTTAAATTTAAAGTTGCAGTTAAAGTTAAAGTTAAAGTTAAATTTAAGGTTAAAGTTAAAGTTAAAGTTAAAGTTAAGGTTAAAGTTAAAGTTAAAGTTAAAGTTAAAGTTAAAGTTAAAGTTAAAGTTAAAGTTAAGGTTAAGGTTAAAGTTAAAGTTAAAGTTAAAGTTAAAGTTAAAGTTAAAGTTAAAGTTAAAGTTAAAGTTAAAGTTAAAGTAAAAGTTAAATTTAAAGTTAAAGTTAAAGTTAAAGTTAAAGTTGAAGTTGAAGTTAAAGTTAAAGTTAAAGTTGAAGTCAAAGTTAAAGTTAAAATTAAAGTTAAGTTTAGTTAAAGTTAAAGTTAAAGTTAAGTTAAGGTTAAAGTTAAAGTTAAAGTTAAAGTTAAGTTAAAGTTAAAGTTAAAATGAAAGTTAAAGTTAAATTTAAAGTTAAAGTTGAAGTAAAAGTAAAAGTTAAAGGTAAAGTAAAAGTAAAAGTTAAATTTAAAGTTAAAGTTAAAGTTAAAGTTAAAGTTAAAGTTAAAGTTAAAGTTAAAGTTAAAGTAAAAGTTAAAGTTAAAGTTAAAGTTAAAGTTGAAGTTAAAGTTAAAGTTAAAGTTAAAGTTGAAGTCAAAGTTAAAGTTAAAGTTAAGTTAAAGTTAAAGTTAAAGTTAAGTTGCAGTTAAAGTTAAAGTTAAAGTTAAAGTTAAAGTTAAAGTTAAAGTTAAAATTAAAGTTAAAGTTAAAGTTAAAGTGAATGTTAAAGTTAAAGCGAAAGTTAAAGTTAAAGTTAAAGTTAAAGTTAAAGTTAAAGTTAAAGTTAAAATGAAAGTTAAAGTTAAATTCAAAGTCAAAGTTAAAGTCAAAGTTAAAGTTAAGGTTAAGGTTAAAGTTAAAGTTAAAGTTAAAGTTAAAGTTAAAGTTAAAGTTAAAGTTAAAGTTAAAGTTAAAGTTAAAGTTAAAGTTAAAGTTAAAGTTAAAGTTAAAGTTAAAGTTAAAGTTAAAGCTAAAGTTAAAGTTAAAGTTAAAGTTAAAGTTAAAGTTAAAGTTAAAGTTAAAGTTAAAGTTAAAGTTAAAGTTAAAGTTAAAGTTAAAGTTAAAGTTAAAGTTAAAGTTAAAGTTAAAGTTAAAGTTAAAGTTAAAGTTAAAGTTAAAGTTAAAGTTAAAGTTAAAGTTAAAGTTAAAGTTAAAGTTAAAGTTAAAGTTAAAGTTAAAGTTAAAGTTAAGGTTGAAGTCAAAGTTAAAGTTAAAGTTAAGTTAAAGTAAAAGTTAAAGTTAAAGTTAAAGATAAAATAAAAGTTAAATTTAAAGTTAAAATTAACGTTAAATTTAAAGTAAAAGTAAAAGTTAAAGTTAAAGTTAAAGTTAAAGTTGAAGTTAAAGTTAAAGTTAAAGTTAAAGTTAAAGTTAAAGTTGAAGTCAAAGTTAAAGTTAAAGTTATGTTAAAGTTAAAGTTAAAGTTAATGTTAAAGTTAATGTTAAAGTTAAAGTTAAAGCTAAAGTTAAAGTTAAAGTTAAAGTTAAAGTTAAAGTTAAAGTTAAAGTTGAAGTCAAAGTTAAAGTTAAAGTTATGTTAAAGTTAAAGTTAAAGTTAAAGTTAAAGTTAATGTTAAAGTTAAAGTTAAAGTTAAAGCTAAAGTTAAAGTTAAAGTTAAAGTTAAAGTTAAAGTTAAAGTTAAAGTTAAAGTTGAAGTTAAAGTTAAAGTTAAAGTTAAAGTTAAAGTTAAAGTTAAAGTTAAAGTTAATGTTAAAGTTAAAGTTAAAGTTAAAGTTAAAGTTAAAGTTAAAGTTAAAGTTAAAGTTAAAGTTAAAGTTAAAGTTAAAGTTAAAGTTAAAGTTAAAGTTAAAGTTAAAGTTAAAGTTAAAGTTAAAGTTAAAGTTAAAGTTAAAGTTAAAGTTAAAGTTAAAGTTGAAGTTAAAGTAGAAGTTAAAATTAAAGTTAAAGTTAAAGTAGAAGTTAAAGTTATAGTTAAAGTTAAAGTTAAAGTTAAAATTAAAGTTAAAGTTAAAATGAAAGTTAAAGTTAAAGTTAAAGTTAAAGTTAAAGTTAAAGTTAAAGTTAAGGTTAAAGTTAAAGTTAAGGTTAAAGTTAAAGTTAAAGTTAAAGTTAAAGTTAAAGTTAAAGTAAAAGTAAAAGTTAAATTTAAAGTTAAAGTTAAAGTTAAAGTTAAAGTTAAAGTTAAAGTTAAAGTTAAAGTTAAAGTTAAAGTTAAAGTAAAGGTAAAAGTTAAAGTTAAAGTTAAAGTTAAAGTTAAAGTTGAAGTTAAAGTTAAAGTTAAAGTTAAAGTTAAAGTTAAAGTTAAAGTTGAAGTCAAAGTTAAAGTTAAAGTTAAAGTTAAAGTTAAAGTTAAAGTTAAGTTAAAGTTAAAGTTAAAGTTAAGTTAAAGTTAAAGTTAAAGTCAAAATTAAAGTTAAAGTTAAAGTTAAAGTTAAAATTAAAGTTAAAGTTAAAGTAAAAGTAAAAGTTAAAGTTAAAGTTAAAGTTAAAGTTGAAGTTGAAGTTAAAGTTAAAGTTAAAGTTAAAGTTAAAGTTAAAGTTAAAGTTGAAGTCAAAGTTAAAGTTAAAGTTAAAGTTAAAGTTAAAGTTAAGTTAAAGTTAAAGTTAAAGTTAAAGTTAAAGTTAAAGTTAAAGTTAAAGTTAAAGTTAAAGTTAAAGTTAAAGTTAAGTTAAAGTTAAAATTAAAGTTAAAGTTAAAGTTAAAGTTAAAGTTGAAGTTAAAGTTAAAGTTAAAGTTAAAGCTAAAGTTAAAGTTAAAGTTAAAATTAAAGTTAAAGTTAATGTTAAAGTTAAAGTTAAAGTTAAAGCTAAAGTTAAAGTTAAAGTTAAAGTTAAAGTTAAAGTTAAAGTTAAAGTTAAAGTAAAAGTAAAAGTAAAAGTAAAAGTTAAAGTTAAAGTTAAAGTTGAAGTTAAAGTTAAAGTTAAAGTTAAAGTTAAAGTTAAAGTTGAAGTCAAAGTTAAAGTTAAAGTTAAAGTTAAAGTTAAAGTTAAAGTTAAGTTAAAGTTAAAGTTAAAGTTAAAGTTAAGTTAAAGTTAAAGTTAAAATGAAAGTTAAAGTTAAATTCAAAGTCAAAGTTAAAGTCAAAGTTAAAGTTAAAGTTAAGGTTAAGGTTAAAGTTAAAGTTAAAGTTAAAGTTAAAGTTAAAGTTAAAGTTAAAGTTAAAGTTAAAGTTAAAGTTAAAGTTAAAGTTAAAGTCAAAGTTAAAGTTAAAGTTAAAGTTAAAGTTAAAGTTAAAGTTAAAGTTAAAGTTAAAGTTAAAGTTAAAGTTAAAGTTAAAGTTAAAGTTAAAGTTAAAGTTAAAGTTAAAGTTAAAGTTAAAGTTAAAGTTAAAGTTAAAGTTAAAGTTAAAGTTAAAGTTAAAGTTAAAGTTAAAGTTAAAGTTAAAGTTAAAGTTAAAGTCAAAGTTAAAGTTAAAGTCAAAGTTAAAGTTAAGGTTAAATATAAGGTAAATTTAAAATTAAAGTTACAGCTAAAGTTAAAGTTAAAGTTAAAGTTAAAGTTAAAGTTAAAGTTAAAGTTAAGGTTAAAGTTAAAGTTAAAGTTAAATTTAAAGTTAAAGTTACAGCTAAAGTTAAAGTTAAAGTTAAAGTCAAAGTCAAAGTTAAAGTTAAGGTTAAAGTAAAAGTAAAAGTAAAAGTAAAAGTAAAAGTAAAAGTAAAAGTAAAAGTAAAAGTAAAAGTTAAATTTAAAGTTAAAGTTAAAGTTAAAGTTGAAGTCAAAGTTAAAGTTAAAGTTAAAGTTAAAGTTAAGTTAAAGTTAAAGTTAAGTTAAGGTTAAAGTTAAAGTTAAAGTTAAGTTAAAGTTAAAGTTAAAATGAAAGTTAAAGTTAAATTCAAAGTCAAAGTTAAAGTCAAAGTTAAAGTTAAAGTTAAGGTTAAGGTTAAAGTTAAAGTTAAAGTTAAAGTTAAAGTTAAAGTTAAAGTTAAAGTTAAAGTTAAAGTTAAAGTTAAAGTTAAAGTTAAAGTTAAAGTTAAAGTTAAAGTTAAAGTTAAAGTTAAAGTTAAAGTTAAAGTTAAAGTTAAAGTTAAAGTTAAAGTTAAAGTCAAAGTTAAAGTTAAAGTCAAAGTTAAAGTTAAGGTTAAATATAAGGCAAATTTAAAATTAAAGTTACAGCTAAAGTTAAAGTTAAAGTTAAAGTTAAAGTTAAAGTTAAAGTTAAAGTTAAAGTTAAAGTTAAAGTTAAAGTTAAGGTTAAAGTTAAAGTTAAATTTAAAGTTAAAGTTACAGCTAAAGTTAAAGTTAAAGTTAAAGTCAAAGTCAAAGTTAAAGTTAAGGTTAAAGTTAAAGTTAAGGTTAAAGTTGAAGTTAAATTTAAAGTTGAAGTTAAAGTTAAAGTTAAAGTTTAGTTAAAGTTAAAGTTAAAGTTAAGGTTAAAGTTAAAGTTAAAGTTAAAGTTAAAGTTCAAGTTAAAGTTAAGGTTAAAGTTAAAGTTAAAGTTAAAGTAAAAGTAAAAGTAAAATTAAAAGTTAAATTTAAAGTTAAAGTTAAAGTTAAAGTTGAAGTCAAAGTTAAAGTTAAAGTTAAAGTTAAGTTAAAGTTAAAGTTAAAGTTAAGTTAAGGTTAAAGTTAAAGTTAAAGTTAAAGTTAAAGTTAAAGTTAAAGTTAAAGTTAAAGTTAAAGTTAAAGTTAAAGTTAAAGTTAAAGTTAAGGTTAAAGTTAAAGTTAAAGTTAAAGCTAAAGTTAAAGATAAGGTTAAAGTTAAAGTTAAAGTTAAAGTTAAATTTAAAGTTAAAGTTAAATTTAAAGTTAAAGTTAAAGTTAAAGTTAAAGTTAAAGTTAAAGTTAAAGTTAAAGCTAAAGTTAAAGTTAAAGTTAAAGTTAAAGTTAAAGTTAAAGTTAAAGTTAAAGTTGATGTTAAAGTTAAAGTTAAAATGAAAGTTAAAGTTAAAGTTAAAGTTAAAATTAAGGTTAAAGTTAAAGTTAAAGTTAAGGTTAAGGTTAAAGTTAAAGATAAATTTAAAGTTATAGTTAAAGTTACAGTTAAAGTTAGAGTTAAAGTTAAAATTAAAGTTAAAGCTAAAGCTAAAGTTAAAATTAAAGTTAAAGTTAAAGTTAAAGTTGAAGTTAAAGTTAAAGTTAAAGTTAAAGTTAAAGTTAAAGTTAAAGTTAAAATTAAAGTTAAAGTAGAAGTTAAAGTTATAGTTAAAGTTAAAGTTAAAGTTAAAGTTAAAGTTAAAGTTAAAGTTAAAGTGAAAGTTAAAGTTAAAGTTAAAATTAAAGTTAAAGTTAAAGTTAAAGTTAAAGTTAAAGTTAAAGTTAAAGTTAAAGTTAAAGTTAAAGTTAAAGTTAAAGTTAAAGTTAAAGTTAAAGTGAAAGTGAAAGTTAAAGTTAAAGTTAAAGTTAAAGTTAAAATTAAAGTTAAAGTTAAAGTGAATGTTAAAGTTAAAGCGAAAGTTAAAGTTAAAAATAAAGTTAAAGTTAAAATGAAAGTTAAAATTAAAGTCAAAGTTAAAGTTAAAGTTGAAGTTAAAGTTAAAGTTAAAGTTAAAGTTAAAGTTAAAGTTAAAGTAGAAGTTAAAGTTAAAGTTAAAGTTAAAGTGAAAGTTAAAGTTAAAGTTAAAGTTAAAGTTAAAGTGAAAGTTAAAGTTAAAGTTAAAGTTAAAGCTAAAGTTAAAGTTAAAGTTAAAGTTAAAGTTAAAGTTAAAGTTAAAGTTAAAGTTAAAGTGAAAGTTAAAGTTAAAGTTAAAGTAAAAATTAAAGTTAAAGTGAAATTTAAAGTTAAAGTTAAAGTTAAAGTTAAAGTTAAAGTTAAAGTTAAAATTAAAGTTAAAATTTAAGTTAAAGTGAATGTTAAAGTTAAAGCGAAAGTTAAAGTTAAAAATAAAGTTAAAGTTAAAATGAAAGTTAAAGTTAAATTCAAAGTCAAAGTTAAAGTCAAAGTTAAAGTTAAAGTTAAAGTTAAAGTTAAGGTTAAGGTTAAAGTTAAAGTTAAAGTTAAAGTTAAAGTTAAAGTTAAAGTTAAAGTTAAAGTCAAAGTTAAAGTTAAAGTCAAAGTTAAAGTTAAGGTTAAAGTTAAAGTTAAATTTAAAGTTAAAGTTACAGCTAAAGTCAAAGTTAAAGTTAAAGTCAAAGTTAAAGTTAAGGTTAAAGTTAAAGTTAAATTTAAAGTTAAAGTTACAGCTAAAGTTAAAGTTAAAGTTAAAGTTAAAGTTAAAGTTAAAGTTAAAGTTAAAGTTAAAGTTAAAGTCAAAGTCAAAGTCAAAGTTAAAGTTAAGGTTAAAGTTAAAGTTGAAGTTAAATTTAAAGTTAAAGTTAAAGTTAAAGTAAAAATAAAGGTTAAAGTTAAAGTAAAAGTAAAAGTTAAAGTTAAAGTTAAAGTTGAAGTTAAAGTTAAAGTTAAAGTTAAAGTTAAAGTTAAAGTTAAAGTTAAAGTTAAAGTTAAAGTTAAAGTTGAAGTCAAAGTTAAAGTTAAAGTTATGTTAAAGTTAAAGTTAAATTTAAAGTTAAAGTTAAAGTTAAAGTTAAAATTAAAGTTAATGTTAAAGTTAAAGTTAAAGTTAAAGCTAAAGTTAAAGTTAAAGTTAAAGTTAAAGTTAAAGTTAAAGTTAAAGTTAAAGTTAAAGTTAAAGTTAAAGTTAAAGTTAAAGTTAAAGTTAAAGTTAAAGTTAAAGTTAAAGTTAAAGTTAAAGTTAAAGTTAAAGTTGAAGTTAAAGTTAAAGTTAAAGTTAAAGTTAAAGTTAAAGTTAAAGTTAAAGTTGAAGTTAAAGTTAAAGTTAAAGTTAAAGTTAAAGTTAAAGTTAAAGTTAAAGTTAAAGTTGAAGTCAAAGTTAAAGTTAAAGTTATGTTAAAGTTAAAGTTAAATTTAAAGTTAAAGTTAAAGTTAAAGTTAAAGTTAAAGTTAATGTTAAAGTTAAAGTTAAAGTTAAAGCTAAAGTTAAAGTTAAAGTTAAAGTTAAAGTTAAAGTTAAATTTAAAGTTAAAGTTAAAGTTAAAGTTGAAGTTAAAGTTAAAGTTAAAGTTAAAGTTAAAGTTAAAGTTAAAGTTGAAGTTAAAGTTAAAGTTAAAGTTAAAGTTAAAGCTAAAGTTAAAGTTAAAGTTAAAGTTAAAGTTAAAGTTAAAGTTAAAGTTAAAGTTAATGTTAAAGTTAAAGTTAAAGTTAAAGCTAAAGTTAAAGTTAAAGTTAAAGTTAAAGTTAAAGTTAAAGTTAAAGTTAAAGTTAAAGTTAAAGTTAAAGTTAATGTTAAAGTTAAAGTTAAAGTTAAAGTTAAAGTTAAAGTTAAAGTTAAAGTTAAAGTTAAAGTTAAAGTTAAAGTTAAAGTTAAAGTTAAAGTTAAAGTTAAAGTTATAGTTAAAGTTAAAGTTAAAGTTAAAGTTAAAGTTAAAGTTAAAGTTAAAGTTAAAGTTAAAGTTAAAGTTAAAGTTAAAGTTAAAGTTAAAGTTAAAGTTAAAGTTAATGTTAAAGTTAAAGTTAAAGCTAAAGTTAAAGTTAAAGTTAAAGTTAAAGTTAAAGTTAAAGTTAAAGTTAAAGTTAAAGTTAAAGTTAAAGTTAAAGTTAAAGTTAAAGTTGAAGTTAAAGTTAAAGTTAAAGTTAAAGTTAAAGTTAAAGTTGAAGTTAAAGTTAAAGTTAAAATTAAAGTTAAAGTTAAAGCTAAAGTTAAAGTTAAATTTAAAGTTAAAGTTAAAGTTAAAGTTGAAGTTAAAGTTAAAGTTAAAGTTAAAGTTAAAGTTAAAGTTAAAGTTAAAGTTAAAGTTGAAGTTAAAGTTAAAGTTAAAGTTAAAGTTAAAGTTAAAGTTAAAGTTAAAGCTAAAGTTAAAGTTAAAGTTAAAGTTAAAGTTAATGTTAAAGTTAAAGTTAAAGTTAAAGCTAAAGTTAAAGTTAAAGTTAAAGTTAAAGTTAAAGTTAAAGTTAAAGTTAAAGTTAAAGTTAAAGTTAAAGTTAAAGTTAAAGTTAAAGTTAAAGTTAATGTTAAAGTTAAAGTTAAAGTTAAAGTTAAAGTTAAAGTTAAAGTTAAAGTTAAAGTTAAAGTTAAAGTTAAAGTTAAAGTTAAAGTTAAAGTTAAAGTTAAAGTTAAAGTTAAAGTTAAAGTTAAAGTTAAAGTTAAAGTTAAAGTTAAAGTTAATGTTAAAGTTAAAGTTAAAGTTAAAGTTAAAGTTAAAGTTAAAGTTAAAGTTAAAGTTAAAGTTAAAGTTAAAGTTAAAGTTGAAGTTAAAGTTAAAGTTAAAGTTAAAGTTAAAGTTAAAGTTAAAGTTAAAGTTAAAGTTAAAGTTAAAGTTAAAGTTAAAGTTAAAGTTAAAGTTAAAGTTAAAGTTAAAGTTAAAGTTAAAGTTAAAGTTAAAGTTAAAGTTAAAGTTAAAGTTAAAGTTAAAGCTAAAGTTAAAGTTAAAGTTAAAGTTAAAGTTAAAGTTAAAGTTAAAGTTAAAGTTAAAGTTAAAGTTAAAGTTAAAGTTAAAGTTAAAGTTAAAGTTAAAGTTAAAGTTAAAGTTAAAGTTAAAGTTAAAGTTAAAGTTAAAGTTAAAGTTAAAGTTAAAGTTAAAGTTAAGGTTGAAGTCAAAGTTAAAGTTAAAGTTAAGTTAAAGTAAAAGTTAAAGTTAAAGTTAAAGATAAAATTAAAGTTAAATTTAAAGTTAAAATTAACGTTAAATTTAAAGTAAAAGTAAAAGTTAAAGTTAAAGTTAAAGTTAAAGTTGAAGTTAAAGTTAAAGTTAAAGTTAAAGTTAAAGTTAAAGTTAAAGTTAAAGTTGAAGTCAAAGTTAAAGTTAAAGTTATGTTAAAGTTAAAGTTAAAGTTAATGTTAAAGTTAATGTTAAAGTTAAAGTTAAAGTTAAAGCTAAAGTTAAAGTTAAAGTTAAAGTTAAAGTTAAAGTTAAAGTTAAAGTTAAAGTTGAAGTCAAAGTTAAAGTTAAAGTTATGTTAAAGTTAAAGTTAAAGTTAAAGTTAAAGTTAATGTTAAAGTTAAAGTTAAAGTTAAAGCTAAAGTTAAAGTTAAAGTTAAAGTTAAAGTTAAAGTTAAAGTTAAAGTTAAAGTTGAAGTTAAAGTTAAAGTTAAAGTTAAAGTTAAAGTTAAAGTTAAAGTTAAAGTTAATGTTAATGTTAAAGTTAAAGTTAAAGTTAAAGTTAAAGTTAAAGTTAAAGTTAAAGTTAAAGTTAAAGTTAAAGTTAAAGTTAAAGTTAAAGTTAAAGTTAAAGTTAAAGTTAAAGTTAAAGTTAAAGTTAAAGTTAAAGTTAAAGTTAAAGTTAAAGTTAAAGTTGAAGTTAAAGTTAAAGTTAAAATTAAAGTTAAAGTTAAAGTAGAAGTTAAAGTTATAGTTAAAGTTAAAGTTAAAGTTAAAATTAAAGTTAAAGTTAAAGTGAAAGTTAAAGTTAAAGTTAAAGTTAAAGTTAAAGTTAAGGTTAAAGTTAAAGTTAAGGTTAAAGTTAAAGTTAAAGTTAAAGTTAAAGTTAAAGTTAAAGTTAAAGTAAAAGTAAAAGTTAAATTTAAAGTTAAAGTTAAAGTTAAAGTTAAAGTTAAAGTTAAAGTTAAAGTTAAAGTTAAAGTTAAAGTTAAAGTAAAGGTAAAAGTTAAAGTTAAAGTTAAAGTTAAAGTTAAAGTTGAAGTTAAAGTTAAAGTTAAAGTTAAAGTTAAAGTTAAAGTTGAAGTCAAAGTTAAAGTTAAAGTTAAAGTTAAAGTTAAAGTTAAAGTTAAAGTTAAGTTAAAGTTAAAGTTAAAGTTAAAGTTAAGTTAAAGTTAAAGTTAAAGTCAAAATTAAAGTTAAAGTTAAAGTTAAAGTTAAAATTAAAGTTAAAGTTAAAGTTAAAGTAAAAGTAAAAGTTAAAGTTAAAGTTGAAGTTGAAGTTAAAGTTAAAGTTAAAGTTAAAGTTAAAGTTAAAGTTAAAGTTGAAGTCAAAGTTAAAGTTAAAGTTAAAGTTAAAGTTAAAGTTAAGTTAAAGTTAAAGTTAAAGTTAAAGTTAAAGTTAAAGTTAAAGTTAAAGTTAAAGTTAAGTTAAAGTTAAAGTTAAAATGAAAGTTAAAGTTAAATTCAAAGTCAAAGTTAAAGTCAAAGTTAAAGTTAAAGTTAAGGTTAAGGTTAAAGTTAAAGTTAAAGTTAAAGTTAAAGTTAAAGTTAAAGTTAAAGTTAAAGTTAAAGTTAAAGTTAAAGTTAAGGTTAAGGTTAAAGTTAAAGTTAAAGTTAAAGTTAAAGTTGAAGTCAAAGTTAAAGTTAAAGTTAAAGTTAAAGTTAAAGTTAAGTTAAAGTTAAAGTTAAAGTTAAAGTTAAAGTTAAAGTTAAAGTTAAAGTTAAAGTTAAGTTAAAGTTAAAGTTAAAATGAAAGTTAAAGTTAAATTCAAAGTCAAAGTTAAAGTCAAAGTTAAAGTTAAAGTTAAGGTTAAGGTTAAAGTTAAAGTTAAAGTTAAAGTTAAAGTTAAAGTTAAAGTTAAAGTTAAAGTTAAAGTTAAAGTGAATGTTAAAGTTAAAGCGAAAGTTAAAGTTAAAGTTAAAGTTAAAGTTAAAGTTAAAGTTAAAGTTAAAGTTAAAATGAAAGTTAAAGTTAAATTCAAAGTCAAAGTTAAAGTCAAAGTTAAAGTTAAGGTTAAGGTTAAAGTTAAAGTTAAAGTTAAAGTTAAAGTTAAAGTTAAAGTTAAAGTTAAAGTTAAAGTTAAAGTTAAAGTTAAAGTTAAAGCTAAAGTTAAAGTTAAAGTTAAAGTTAAAGTTAAAGTTAAAGTTAAAGTTAAAGTTAAAGTTAAAGTTAAAGTTAAAGTTAAAGTTAAAGTTAAAGTTAAAGTTAAAGTTAAAGTTAAAGTTAAAGTTAAAGTTAAAGTTAAAGTTAAAGTTAAAGTTAAAGTTAAAGTTAAAGTTAAAGTTAAAGTTAAAGTTAAAGTTAAAGTTAAAGTTAAGGTTGAAGTCAAAGTTAAAGTTAAAGTTAAGTTAAAGTAAAAGTTAAAGTTAAAGTTAAAGATAAAATAAAAGTTAAATTTAAAGTTAAAATTAACGTTAAATTTAAAGTAAAAGTAAAAGTTAAAGTTAAAGTTAAAGTTAAAGTTGAAGTTAAAGTTAAAGTTAAAGTTAAAGTTAAAGTTAAAGTTGAAGTCAAAGTTAAAGTTAAAGTTATGTTAAAGTTAAAGTTAAAGTTAATGTTAAAGTTAATGTTAAAGTTAAAGTTAAAGCTAAAGTTAAAGTTAAAGTTAAAGTTAAAGTTAAAGTTAAAGTTAAAGTTAAAGTTGAAGTCAAAGTTAAAGTTAAAGTTATGTTAAAGTTAAAGTTAAAGTTAAAGTTAATGTTAAAGTTAAAGTTAAAGTTAAAGCTAAAGTTAAAGTTAAAGTTAAAGTTAAAGTTAAAGTTAAAGTTAAAGTTGAAGTTAAAGTTAAAGTTAAAGTTAAAGTTAAAGTTAAAGTTAAAGTTAAAGTTAATGTTAAAGTTAAAGTTAAAGTTAAAGTTAAAGTTAAAGTTAAAGTTAAAGTTAAAGTTAAAGTTAAAGTTAAAGTTAAAGTTAAAGTTAAAGTTAAAGTTAAAGTTAAAGTTAAAGTTAAAGTTGAAGTTAAAGTAGAAGTTAAAATTAAAGTTAAAGTTAAAGTAGAAGTTAAAGTTATAGTTAAAGTTAAAGTTAAAGTTAAAATTAAAGTTAAAGTTAAAATGAAAGTTAAAGTTAAAGTTAAAGTTAAAGTTAAAGTTAAAGTTAAAGTTAAGGTTAAAGTTAAAGTTAAGGTTAAAGTTAAAGTTAAAGTTAAAGTTAAAGTTAAAGTTAAAGTTAAAGTAAAAGTAAAAGTTAAATTTAAAGTTAAAGTTAAAGTTAAAGTTAAAGTTAAAGTTAAAGTTAAAGTTAAAGTTAAAGTTAAAGTAAAGGTAAAAGTTAAAGTTAAAGTTAAAGTTAAAGTTAAAGTTGAAGTTAAAGTTAAAGTTAAAGTTAAAGTTAAAGTTAAAGTTAAAGTTGAAGTCAAAGTTAAAGTTAAAGTTAAAGTTAAAGTTAAAGTTAAGTTAAAGTTAAAGTTAAAGTTAAAGTTAAGTTAAAGTTAAAGTTAAAGTCAAAATTAAAGTTAAAGTTAAAGTTAAAGTTAAAATTAAAGTTAAAGTTAAAGTAAAAGTAAAAGTTAAAGTTAAAGTTAAAGTTAAAGTTGAAGTTGAAGTTAAAGTTAAAGTTAAAGTTAAAGTTAAAGTTAAAGTTAAAGTTGAAGTCAAAGTTAAAGTTAAAGTTAAAGTTAAAGTTAAAGTTAAGTTAAAGTTAAAGTTAAAGTTAAAGTTAAAGTTAAAGTTAAAGTTAAAGTTAAAGTTAAAGTTAAAGTTAAGTTAAAGTTAAAATTAAAGTTAAAGTTAAAGTTAAAGTTAAAGTTGAAGTTAAAGTTAAAGTTAAAGTTAAAGCTAAAGTTAAAGTTAAAGTTAAAATTAAAGTTAAAGTTAATGTTAAAGTTAAAGTTAAAGTTAAAGCTAAAGTTAAAGTTAAAGTTAAAGTTAAAGTTAAAGTTAAAGTTAAAGTAAAAGTAAAAGTAAAAGTAAAAGTTAAAGTTAAAGTTAAAGTTGAAGTTAAAGTTAAAGTTAAAGTTAAAGTTAAAGTTGAAGTCAAAGTTAAAGTTAAAGTTAAAGTTAAAGTTAAAGTTAAAGTTAAGTTAAAGTTAAAGTTAAAGTTAAAGTTAAGTTAAAGTTAAAGTTAAAATGAAAGTTAAAGTTAAATTCAAAGTCAAAGTTAAAGTCAAAGTTAAAGTTAAAGTTAAGGTTAAGGTTAAAGTTAAAGTTAAAGTTAAAGTTAAAGTTAAAGTTAAAGTTAAAGTTAAAGTTAAAGTTAAAGTTAAAGTTAAAGTCAAAGTTAAAGTTAAAGTTAAAGTTAAAGTTAAAGTTAAAGTTAAAGTTAAAGTTAAAGTTAAAGTTAAAGTTAAAGTTAAAGTTAAAGTTAAAGTTAAAGTTAAAGTTAAAGTTAAAGTTAAAGTTAAAGTTAAAGTTAAAGTTAAAGTTAAAGTTAAAGTTAAAGTTAAAGTTAAAGTCAAAGTTAAAGTTAAAGTCAAAGTTAAAGTTAAGGTTAAATATAAGGTAAATTTAAAATTAAAGTTACAGCTAAAGTTAAAGTTAAAGTTAAAGTTAAAGTTAAAGTTAAAGTTAAAGTTAAGGTTAAAGTTAAAGTTAAAGTTAAATTTAAAGTTAAAGTTACAGCTAAAGTTAAAGTTAAAGTTAAAGTCAAAGTCAAAGTTAAAGTTAAGGTTAAAGTTAAAGTTAAAGTAAAAGTAAAAGTAAAAGTAAAAGTAAAAGTAAAAGTAAAAGTAAAAGTAAAAGTAAAAGTAAAAGTTAAATTTAAAGTTAAAGTTAAAGTTAAAGTTGAAGTCAAAGTTAAAGTTAAAGTTAAAGTTAAAGTTAAAGTTAAGTTAAAGTTAAAGTTAAGTTAAGGTTAAAGTTAAAGTTAAAGTTAAGTTAAAGTTAAAGTTAAAATGAAAGTTAAAGTTAAATTCAAAGTCAAAGTTAAAGTCAAAGTTAAAGTTAAAGTTAAGGTTAAGGTTAAAGTTAAAGTTAAAGTTAAAGTTAAAGTTAAAGTTAAAGTTAAAGTTAAAGTTAAAGTTAAAGTTAAAGTTAAAGTTAAAGTTAAAGTTAAAGTTAAAGTTAAAGTTAAAGTTAAAGTTAAAGTTAAAGTTAAAGTTAAAGTTAAAGTCAAAGTTAAAGTTAAAGTCAAAGTTAAAGTTAAGGTTAAATATAAGGCAAATTTAAAATTAAAGTTACAGCTAAAGTTAAAGTTAAAGTTAAAGTTAAAGTTAAAGTTAAAGTTAAAGTTAAAGTTAAAGTTAAAGTTAAAGTTAAAGTTAAAGTTAAAGTTAAAGTTAAAGTTAAAGTTAAAGTTAAAGTTAAAGTTAAAGTTAAAGTTAAAGTTAAAGTTAAAGTTAAAGTTAAAGTTAAAGTTAAAGTTAAAGTTAAAGTTAAAGTTAAAGTTAAAGTTAAAGTTAAAGTTAAAGTTAAAGTTAAAGTTAAAGTTAAAGTTAAAGTTAAAGTTAAAGTTAAAGTTAAAGTTAAAGTTAAAGTAAAAGTCAAAGTTAAAGTTAAAGTCAAAGTTAAAGTTAAGGTTAAATTTAAGGTAAATTTAAAATTAAAGTTACAGCTAAAGTTAAAGTTAAAATTAAAGTTAAAGTTAAAGTTAAAGTTAAGGTTAAAGTTAAAGTTAAAGTTAAATTTAAAGTTAAAGTTACAGCTAAAGTTAAAGCTAAAGTTAAAGTTAAAGTCAAAGTCAAAGTCAAAGTTAAAGTTAAGGTTAAAGTTAAAGTTGAAGTTAAATTTAAAGTTGCAGTTAAAGTTAAAGTTAAAGTTAAATTTAAGGTTAAAGTTAAAGTTAAAGTTAAAGTTAAGGTTAAAGTTAAAGTTAAAGTTAAAGTTAAAGTTAAAGTTAAAGTTAAAGTTAAAGTTAAGGTTAAGGTTAAAGTTAAAGTTAAAGTTAAAGTTAAAGTTAAAGTTAAAGTTAAAGTTAAAGTTAAAGTTAAAGTAAAAGTTAAATTTAAAGTTAAAGTTAAAGTTAAAGTTAAAGTTGAAGTTGAAGTTAAAGTTAAAGTTAAAGTTGAAGTCAAAGTTAAAGTTAAAATTAAAGTTAAGTTTAGTTAAAGTTAAAGTTAAAGTTAAGTTAAGGTTAAAGTTAAAGTTAAAGTTAAAGTTAAGTTAAAGTTAAAGTTAAAATGAAAGTTAAAGTTAAATTTAAAGTTAAAGTTGAAGTAAAAGTAAAAGTTAAAGGTAAAGTAAAAGTAAAAGTTAAATTTAAAGTTAAAGTTAAAGTTAAAGTTAAAGTTAAAGTTAAAGTTAAAGTTAAAGTTAAAGTTAAAGTAAAAGTTAAAGTTAAAGTTAAAGTTAAAGTTGAAGTTAAAGTTAAAGTTAAAGTTAAAGTTGAAGTCAAAGTTAAAGTTAAAGTTAAGTTAAAGTTAAAGTTAAAGTTAAGTTGCAGTTAAAGTTAAAGTTAAAGTTAAAGTTAAAGTTAAAGTTAAAGTTAAAATTAAAGTTAAAGTTAAAGTTAAAGTGAATGTTAAAGTTAAAGCGAAAGTTAAAGTTAAAGTTAAAGTTAAAGTTAAAGTTAAAGTTAAAGTTAAAATGAAAGTTAAAGTTAAATTCAAAGTCAAAGTTAAAGTCAAAGTTAAAGTTAAGGTTAAGGTTAAAGTTAAAGTTAAAGTTAAAGTTAAAGTTAAAGTTAAAGTTAAAGTTAAAGTTAAAGTTAAAGTTAAAGTTAAAGTTAAAGTTAAAGTTAAAGCTAAAGTTAAAGTTAAAGTTAAAGTTAAAGTTAAAGTTAAAGTTAAAGTTAAAGTTAAAGTTAAAGTTAAAGTTAAAGTTAAAGTTAAAGTTAAAGTTAAAGTTAAAGTTAAAGTTAAAGTTAAAGTTAAAGTTAAAGTTAAAGTTAAAGTTAAAGTTAAAGTTAAAGTTAAAGTTAAAGTTAAAGTTAAAGTTAAAGTTAAAGTTAAAGTTAAGGTTGAAGTCAAAGTTAAAGTTAAAGTTAAGTTAAAGTAAAAGTTAAAGTTAAAGTTAAAGATAAAATAAAAGTTAAATTTAAAGTTAAAATTAACGTTAAATTTAAAGTAAAAGTAAAAGTTAAAGTTAAAGTTAAAGTTAAAGTTGAAGTTAAAGTTAAAGTTAAAGTTAAAGTTAAAGTTAAAGTTGAAGTCAAAGTTAAAGTTAAAGTTATGTTAAAGTTAAAGTTAAAGTTAATGTTAAAGTTAATGTTAAAGTTAAAGTTAAAGCTAAAGTTAAAGTTAAAGTTAAAGTTAAAGTTAAAGTTAAAGTTAAAGTTGAAGTCAAAGTTAAAGTTAAAGTTATGTTAAAGTTAAAGTTAAAGTTAAAGTTAAAGTTAATGTTAAAGTTAAAGTTAAAGTTAAAGCTAAAGTTAAAGTTAAAGTTAAAGTTAAAGTTAAAGTTAAAGTTAAAGTTAAAGTTGAAGTTAAAGTTAAAGTTAAAGTTAAAGTTAAAGTTAAAGTTAAAGTTAAAGTTAATGTTAAAGTTAAAGTTAAAGTTAAAGTTAAAGTTAAAGTTAAAGTTAAAGTTAAAGTTAAAGTTAAAGTTAAAGTTAAAGTTAAAGTTAAAGTTAAAGTTAAAGTTAAAGTTAAAGTTAAAGTTAAAGTTAAAGTTAAAGTTAAAGTTAAAGTTAAAGTTGAAGTTAAAGTAGAAGTTAAAATTAAAGTTAAAGTTAAAGTAGAAGTTAAAGTTATAGTTAAAGTTAAAGTTAAAGTTAAAATTAAAGTTAAAGTTAAAATGAAAGTTAAAGTTAAAGTTAAAGTTAAAGTTAAAGTTAAAGTTAAAGTTAAGGTTAAAGTTAAAGTTAAGGTTAAAGTTAAAGTTAAAGTTAAAGTTAAAGTTAAAGTTAAAGTTAAAGTAAAAGTAAAAGTTAAATTTAAAGTTAAAGTTAAAGTTAAAGTTAAAGTTAAAGTTAAAGTTAAAGTTAAAGTTAAAGTTAAAGTTAAAGTAAAGGTAAAAGTTAAAGTTAAAGTTAAAGTTAAAGTTAAAGTTGAAGTTAAAGTTAAAGTTAAAGTTAAAGTTAAAGTTAAAGTTAAAGTTGAAGTCAAAGTTAAAGTTAAAGTTAAAGTTAAAGTTAAAGTTAAAGTTAAGTTAAAGTTAAAGTTAAAGTTAAAGTTAAGTTAAAGTTAAAGTTAAAGTCAAAATTAAAGTTAAAGTTAAAGTTAAAGTTAAAATTAAAGTTAAAGTTAAAGTAAAAGTAAAAGTTAAAGTTAAAGTTAAAGTTAAAGTTGAAGTTGAAGTTAAAGTTAAAGTTAAAGTTAAAGTTAAAGTTAAAGTTAAAGTTGAAGTCAAAGTTAAAGTTAAAGTTAAAGTTAAAGTTAAAGTTAAGTTAAAGTTAAAGTTAAAGTTAAAGTTAAAGTTAAAGTTAAAGTTAAAGTTAAAGTTAAAGTTAAAGTTAAAGTTAAGTTAAAGTTAAAATTAAAGTTAAAGTTAAAGTTAAAGTTAAAGTTGAAGTTAAAGTTAAAGTTAAAGTTAAAGCTAAAGTTAAAGTTAAAGTTAAAATTAAAGTTAAAGTTAATGTTAAAGTTAAAGTTAAAGTTAAAGCTAAAGTTAAAGTTAAAGTTAAAGTTAAAGTTAAAGTTAAAGTTAAAGTTAAAGTAAAAGTAAAAGTAAAAGTAAAAGTTAAAGTTAAAGTTAAAGTTGAAGTTAAAGTTAAAGTTAAAGTTAAAGTTAAAGTTAAAGTTGAAGTCAAAGTTAAAGTTAAAGTTAAAGTTAAAGTTAAAGTTAAAGTTAAGTTAAAGTTAAAGTTAAAGTTAAAGTTAAGTTAAAGTTAAAGTTAAAATGAAAGTTAAAGTTAAATTCAAAGTCAAAGTTAAAGTCAAAGTTAAAGTTAAAGTTAAGGTTAAGGTTAAAGTTAAAGTTAAAGTTAAAGTTAAAGTTAAAGTTAAAGTTAAAGTTAAAGTTAAAGTTAAAGTTAAAGTTAAAGTTAAAGTCAAAGTTAAAGTTAAAGTTAAAGTTAAAGTTAAAGTTAAAGTTAAAGTTAAAGTTAAAGTTAAAGTTAAAGTTAAAGTTAAAGTTAAAGTTAAAGTTAAAGTTAAAGTTAAAGTTAAAGTTAAAGTTAAAGTTAAAGTTAAAGTTAAAGTTAAAGTTAAAGTTAAAGTTAAAGTTAAAGTTAAAGTTAAAGTTAAAGTTAAAGTCAAAGTTAAAGTTAAAGTCAAAGTTAAAGTTAAGGTTAAATATAAGGTAAATTTAAAATTAAAGTTACAGCTAAAGTTAAAGTTAAAGTTAAAGTTAAAGTTAAAGTTAAAGTTAAGGTTAAAGTTAAAGTTAAAGTTAAATTTAAAGTTAAAGTTACAGCTAAAGTTAAAGTTAAAGTTAAAGTCAAAGTCAAAGTTAAAGTTAAGGTTAAAGTTAAAGTTAAAGTAAAAGTAAAAGTAAAAGTAAAAGTAAAAGTAAAAGTAAAAGTAAAAGTAAAAGTAAAAGTAAAAGTAAAAGTTAAATTTAAAGTTAAAGTTAAAGTTAAAGTTGAAGTCAAAGTTAAAGTTAAAGTTAAAGTTAAAGTTAAGTTAAAGTTAAAGTTAAGTTAAGGTTAAAGTTAAAGTTAAAGTTAAGTTAAAGTTAAAGTTAAAATGAAAGTTAAAGTTAAATTCAAAGTCAAAGTTAAAGTCAAAGTTAAAGTTAAAGTTAAGGTTAAGGTTAAAGTTAAAGTTAAAGTTAAAGTTAAAGTTAAAGTTAAAGTTAAAGTTAAAGTTAAAGTTAAAGTTAAAGTTAAAGTTAAAGTTAAAGTTAAAGTTAAAGTTAAAGTTAAAGTTAAAGTTAAAGTTAAAGTTAAAGTTAAAGTTAAAGTTAAAGTTAAAGTTAAAGTTAAAGTCAAAGTTAAAGTTAAAGTCAAAGTTAAAGTTAAGGTTAAATATAAGGCAAATTTAAAATTAAAGTTACAGCTAAAGTTAAAGTTAAAGTTAAAGTTAAAGTTAAAGTTAAAGTTAAAGTTAAAGTTAAAGTTAAAGTTAAAGTTAAGGTTAAAGTTAAAGTTAAATTTAAAGTTAAAGTTACAGCTAAAGTTAAAGTTAAAGTTAAAGTCAAAGTCAAAGTTAAAGTTAAGGTTAAAGTTAAAGTTAAGGTTAAAGTTGAAGTTAAATTTAAAGTTGAAGTTAAAGTTAAAGTTAAAGTTTAGTTAAAGTTAAAGTTAAAGTTAAGGTTAAAGTTAAAGTTAAAGTTAAAGTTAAAGTTCAAGTTAAAGTTAAGGTTAAAGTTAAAGTTAAAGTTAAAGTAAAAGTAAAAGTAAAATTAAAAGTTAAATTTAAAGTTAAAGTTAAAGTTAAAGTTGAAGTCAAAGTTAAAGTTAAAGTTAAAGTTAAGTTAAAGTTAAAGTTAAAGTTAAGTTAAGGTTAAAGTTAAAGTTAAAGTTAAAGTTAAAGTTAAAGTTAAAGTTAAAGTTAAAGTTAAAGTTAAAGTTAAAGTTAAAGTTAAGGTTAAAGTTAAAGTTAAAGTTAAAGCTAAAGTTAAAGATAAGGTTAAAGTTAAAGTTAAAGTTAAAGTTAAATTTAAAGTTAAAGTTAAATTTAAAGTTAAAGTTAAAGTTAAAGTTAAAGTTAAAGTTAAAGTTAAAGTTAAAGCTAAAGTTAAAGTTAAAGTTAAAGTTAAAGTTAAAGTTAAAGTTAAAGTTAAAGTTGATGTTAAAGTTAAAGTTAAAGTTAAAGTTAAAGTTAAAATTAAGGTTAAAGTTAAAGTTAAAGTTAAGGTTAAGGTTAAAGTTAAAGATAAATTTAAAGTTATAGTTAAAGTTACAGTTAAAGTTAGAGTTAAAGTTAAAATTAAAGTTAAAGCTAAAGCTAAAGTTAAAATTAAAGTTAAAGTTAAAGTTAAAGTTGAAGTTAAAGTTAAAGTTAAAGTTAAAGTTAAAGTTAAAGTTAAAGTTAAAATTAAAGTTAAAGTAGAAGTTAAAGTTATAGTTAAAGTTAAAGTTAAAGTTAAAGTTAAAGTTAAAGTTAAAGTTAAAGTTAAAGTTAAAGTTAAAGTTAAAGTGAAAGTTAAAGTTAAAGTTAAAATTAAAGTTAAAGTTAAAGTTAAAGTTAAAGTTAAAGTTAAAGTTAAAGTTAAAGTTAAAGTTAAAGTTAAAGTTAAAGTTAAAGTTAAAGTTAAAGTGAAAGTGAAAGTTAAAGTTAAAGTTAAAGTTAAAGTTAAAATTAAAGTTAAAGTTAAAGTGAATGTTAAAGTTAAAGCGAAAGTTAAAGTTAAAAATAAAGTTAAAGTTAAAATGAAAGTTAAAATTAAAGTCAAAGTTAAAGTTAAAGTTGAAGTTAAAGTTAAAGTTAAAGTTAAAGTTAAAGTTAAAGTAGAAGTTAAAGTTAAAGTTAAAGTTAAAGTGAAAGTTAAAGTTAAAGTTAAAGTTAAAGTTAAAGTGAAAGTTAAAGTTAAAGTTAAAGTTAAAGCTAAAGTTAAAGTTAAAGTTAAAGTTAAAGTTAAAGTTAAAGTTAAAGTGAAAGTTAAAGTTAAAGTTAAAGTAAAAATTAAAGTTAAAGTGAAATTTAAAGTTAAAGTTAAAGTTAAAGTTAAAGTTAAAGTTAAAGTTAAAATTAAAGTTAAAATTTAAGTTAAAGTGAATGTTAAAGTTAAAGCGAAAGTTAAAGTTAAAAATAAAGTTAAAGTTAAAATGAAAGTTAAAGTTAAATTCAAAGTCAAAGTTAAAGTCAAAGTTAAAGTTAAAGTTAAAGTTAAAGTTAAGGTTAAGGTTAAAGTTAAAGTTAAAGTTAAAGTTAAAGTTAAAGTTAAAGTTAAAGTTAAAGTCAAAGTTAAAGTTAAAGTCAAAGTTAAAGTTAAGGTTAAAGTTAAAGTTAAATTTAAAGTTAAAGTTACAGCTAAAGTCAAAGTTAAAGTTAAAGTCAAAGTTAAAGTTAAGGTTAAAGTTAAAGTTAAATTTAAAGTTAAAGTTACAGCTAAAGTTAAAGTTAAAGTTAAAGTTAAAGTTAAAGTTAAAGTTAAAGTTAAAGTTAAAGTTAAAGTTAAAGTCAAAGTCAAAGTCAAAGTTAAAGTTAAGGTTAAAGTTAAAGTTGAAGTTAAATTTAAAGTTAAAGTTAAAGTTAAAGTAAAAATAAAGGTTAAAGTTAAAGTAAAAGTAAAAGTTAAAGTTAAAGTTAAAGTTGAAGTTAAAGTTAAAGTTAAAGTTAAAGTTAAAGTTAAAGTTAAAGTTAAAGTTAAAGTTAAAGTTAAAGTTAAAGTTGAAGTCAAAGTTAAAGTTAAAGTTATGTTAAAGTTAAAGTTAAATTTAAAGTTAAAGTTAAAGTTAAAGTTAAAGTTAAAATTAAAGTTAATGTTAAAGTTAAAGTTAAAGTTAAAGCTAAAGTTAAAGTTAAAGTTAAAGTTAAAGTTAAAGTTAAAGTTAAAGTTAAAGTTAAAGTTAAAGTTAAAGTTAAAGTTAAAGTTAAAGTTAAAGTTAAAGTTAAAGTTAAAGTTAAAGTTAAAGTTAAAGTTAAAGTTAAAGTTAAAGTTGAAGTTAAAGTTAAAGTTAAAGTTAAAGTTAAAGTTAAAGTTAAAGTTAAAGTTGAAGTTAAAGTTAAAGTTAAAGTTAAAGTTAAAGTTAAAGTTAAAGTTGAAGTCAAAGTTAAAGTTAAAGTTATGTTAAAGTTAAAGTTAAATTTAAAGTTAAAGTTAAAGTTAAAGTTAAAGTTAAAGTTAATGTTAAAGTTAAAGTTAAAGTTAAAGCTAAAGTTAAAGTTAAAGTTAAAGTTAAAGTTAAAGTTAAAGTTAAATTTAAAGTTAAAGTTAAAGTTAAAGTTGAAGTTAAAGTTAAAGTTAAAGTTAAAGTTAAAGTTAAAGTTAAAGTTGAAGTTAAAGTTAAAGTTAAAGTTAAAGTTAAAGCTAAAGTTAAAGTTAAAGTTAAAGTTAAAGTTAAAGTTAAAGTTAAAGTTAATGTTAAAGTTAAAGTTAAAGTTAAAGCTAAAGTTAAAGTTAAAGTTAAAGTTAAAGTTAAAGTTAAAGTTAAAGTTAAAGTTAAAGTTAAAGTTAAAGTTAATGTTAAAGTTAAAGTTAAAGTTAAAGTTAAAGTTAAAGTTAAAGTTAAAGTTAAAGTTAAAGTTAAAGTTAAAGTTAAAGTTAAAGTTAAAGTTAAAGTTAAAGTTAAAGTTAAAGTTAAAGTTAAAGTTAAAGTTAAAGTTAAAGTTAAAGTTAAAGTTAAAGTTAAAGTTAAAGTTAAAGTTAAAGTTAAAGTTAAAGTTAAAGTTAAAGTTAAAGTTAAAGTTAAAGTTAAAGTTAAAGTTAAAGTTAAAGTTAAAGTTAATGTTAAAGTTAAAGTTAAAGCTAAAGTTAAAGTTAAAGTTAAAGTTAAAGTTAAAGTTAAAGTTAAAGTTAAAGTTAAAGTTAAAGTTAAAGTTAAAGTTAAAGTTAAAGTTGAAGTTAAAGTTAAAGTTAAAGTTAAAGTTAAAGTTAAAGTTGAAGTTAAAGTTAAAGTTAAAATTAAAGTTAAAGTTAAAGCTAAAGTTAAAGTTAAAGTTAAATTTAAAGTTAAAGTTAAAGTTAAAGTTGAAGTTAAAGTTAAAGTTAAAGTTAAAGTTAAAGTTAAAGTTAAAGTTAAAGTTGAAGTTAAAGTTAAAGTTAAAGTTAAAGTTAAAGTTAAAGTTAAAGTTAAAGCTAAAGTTAAAGTTAAAGTTAAAGTTAAAGTTAATGTTAAAGTTAAAGTTAAAGTTAAAGCTAAAGTTAAAGTTAAAGTTAAAGTTAAAGTTAAAGTTAAAGTTAAAGTTAAAGTTAAAGTTAAAGTTAAAGTTAAAGTTAAAGTTAAAGTTAAAGTTAATGTTAAAGTTAAAGTTAAAGTTAAAGTTAAAGTTAAAGTTAAAGTTAAAGTTAAAGTTAAAGTTAAAGTTAAAGTTAAAGTTAAAGTTAAAGTTAAAGTTAAAGTTAAAGTTAAAGTTAAAGTTAAAGTTAAAGTTAAAGTTAAAGTTAAAGTTAAAGTTAAAGTTAAAGTTAAAGTTAATGTTAAAGTTAAAGTTAAAGTTAAAGTTAAAGTTAAAGTTAAAGTTAAAGTTAAAGTTAAAGTTAAAGTTAAAGTTAAAGTTAAAGTTGAAGTTAAAGTTAAAGTTAAAGTTAAAGTTAAAGTTAAAGTTAAAGTTAAAGTTAAAGTTAAAGTTAAAGTTAAAGTTAAAGTTAAAGTTAAAGTTAAAGTTAAAGTTAAAGTTAAAGTTAAAGTTAAAGTTAAAGTTAAAGTTAAAGTTAAAGTTAAAGTTAAAGTTAAAGCTAAAGTTAAAGTTAAAGTTAAAGTTAAAGTTAAAGTTAAAGTTAAAGTTAAAGTTAAAGTTAAAGTTAAAGTTAAAGTTAAAGTTAAAGTTAAAGTTAAAGTTAAAGTTAAAGTTAAAGTTAAAGTTAAAGTTAAAGTTAAAGTTAAAGTTAAAGTTAAAGTTAAAGTTAAAGTTAAAGTTAAAGTTAAAGTTAAAGTTAAAGTTAAAGTTAAAGTTAAAGTTAAGGTTGAAGTCAAAGTTAAAGTTAAAGTTAAGTTAAAGTAAAAGTTAAAGTTAAAGTTAAAGATAAAATTAAAGTTAAATTTAAAGTTAAAATTAACGTTAAATTTAAAGTAAAAGTAAAAGTTAAAGTTAAAGTTAAAGTTAAAGTTGAAGTTAAAGTTAAAGTTAAAGTTAAAGTTAAAGTTAAAGTTAAAGTTAAAGTTGAAGTCAAAGTTAAAGTTAAAGTTATGTTAAAGTTAAAGTTAAAGTTAATGTTAAAGTTAATGTTAAAGTTAAAGTTAAAGTTAAAGCTAAAGTTAAAGTTAAAGTTAAAGTTAAAGTTAAAGTTAAAGTTAAAGTTGAAGTCAAAGTTAAAGTTAAAGTTATGTTAAAGTTAAAGTTAAAGTTAAAGTTAAAGTTAATGTTAAAGTTAAAGTTAAAGTTAAAGCTAAAGTTAAAGTTAAAGTTAAAGTTAAAGTTAAAGTTAAAGTTAAAGTTAAAGTTAAAGTTAAAGTTGAAGTTAAAGTTAAAGTTAAAGTTAAAGTTAAAGTTAAAGTTAAAGTTAAAGTTAATGTTAATGTTAAAGTTAAAGTTAAAGTTAAAGTTAAAGTTAAAGTTAAAGTTAAAGTTAAAGTTAAAGTTAAAGTTAAAGTTAAAGTTAAAGTTAAAGTTAAAGTTAAAGTTAAAGTTAAAGTTAAAGTTAAAGTTAAAGTTAAAGTTAAAGTTAAAGTTAAAGTTAAAGTTGAAGTTAAAGTTAAAGTTAAAATTAAAGTTAAAGTTAAAGTAGAAGTTAAAGTTATAGTTAAAGTTAAAGTTAAAGTTAAAATTAAAGTTAAAGTTAAAGTGAAAGTTAAAGTTAAAGTTAAAGTTAAAGTTAAAGTTAAGGTTAAAGTTAAAGTTAAGGTTAAAGTTAAAGTTAAAGTTAAAGTTAAAGTTAAAGTTAAAGTAAAAGTAAAAGTTAAATTTAAAGTTAAAGTTAAAGTTAAAGTTAAAGTTAAAGTTAAAGTTAAAGTTAAAGTTAAAGTTAAAGTTAAAGTTAAAGTAAAGGTAAAAGTTAAAGTTAAAGTTAAAGTTAAAGTTAAAGTTAAAGTTGAAGTTAAAGTTAAAGTTAAAGTTAAAGTTAAAGTTAAAGTTGAAGTCAAAGTTAAAGTTAAAGTTAAAGTTAAAGTTAAAGTTAAAGTTAAAGTTAAGTTAAAGTTAAAGTTAAAGTTAAAGTTAAGTTAAAGTTAAAGTTAAAGTCAAAATTAAAGTTAAAGTTAAAGTTAAAGTTAAAATTAAAGTTAAAGTTAAAGTTAAAGTAAAAGTAAAAGTTAAAGTTAAAGTTGAAGTTGAAGTTAAAGTTAAAGTTAAAGTTAAAGTTAAAGTTAAAGTTAAAGTTAAAGTTGAAGTCAAAGTTAAAGTTAAAGTTAAAGTTAAAGTTAAAGTTAAGTTAAAGTTAAAGTTAAAGTTAAAGTTAAAGTTAAAGTTAAAGTTAAAGTTAAAGTTAAAGTTAAAGTTAAAGTTAAAGTTAAAGTTAAAGTTAAAGTTAAGTTAAAGTTAAAATTAAAGTTAAAGTTAAAGTTAAAGTTGAAGTTAAAGTTAAAGTTAAAGTTAAAGCTAAAGTTAAAGTTAAAGTTAAAATTAAAGTTAAAGTTAATGTTAAAGTTAAAGTTAAAGTTAAAGCTAAAGTTAAAGTTAAAGTTAAAGTTAAAGTTAAAGTAAAAGTAAAAGTAAAAGTAAAAGTAAAAGTTAAAGTTAAAGTTAAAGTTGAAGTTAAAGTTAAAGTTAAAGTTAAAGTTGAAGTCAAAGTTAAAGTTAAAGTTAAAGTTAAAGTTAAAGTTAAAGTTAAAGTTAAAGTTAAGTTAAAGTTAAAGTTAAAGTTAAGTTAAAGTTAAAGTTAAAATGAAAGTTAAATTTAAATTCAAAGTCAAAGTTAAAGTCAAAGTTAAAGTTAAAGTTAAGGTTAAGGTTAAAGTTAAAGTTAAAGTTAAAGTTAAAGTTAAAGTTAAAGTTAAAGTTAAAGTTAAAGTTAAAGTTAAAGTTAAAGTTAAAGTCAAAGTTAAAGTTAAAGTTAAAGTTAAAGTTAAAGTTAAAGTTAAAGTTAAAGTTAAAGTTAAAGTTAAAGTTAAAGTTAAAGTTAAAGTTAAAGTTAAAGTTAAAGTTAAAGTTAAAGTTAAAGTTAAAGTTAAAGTTAAAGTTAAAGTTAAAGTTAAAGTTAAAGTTAAAGTTAAAGTTAAAGTTAAAGTTAAAGTTAAAGTTAAAGTTAAAGTTAAAGTTAAAGTTAAAGTCAAAGTTAAAGTTAAAGTCAAAGTTAAAGTTAAGGTTAAATATAAGGTAAATTTAAAATTAAAGTTACAGCTAAAGTTAAAGTTAAAGTTAAAGTTAAAGTTAAAGTTAAAGTTAAAGTTAAGGTTAAAGTTAAAGTTAAAGTTAAATTTAAAGTTAAAGTTACAGCTAAAGTTAAAGTTAAAGTTAAAGTCAAAGTCAAAGTTAAAGTTAAGGTTAAAGTTAAAGTTAAAGTAAAAGTAAAAGTAAAAGTAAAAGTTAAATTTAAAGTTAAAGTTAAAGTTAAAGTTGAAGTCAAAGTTAAAGTTAAAGTTAAAGTTAAAGTTAAAGTTAAGTTAAAGTTAAAGTTAAGTTAAGGTTAAAGTTAAAGTTAAAGTTAAGTTAAAGTTAAAGTTAAAATGAAAGTTAAAGTTAAATTCAAAGTCAAAGTTAAAGTCAAAGTTAAAGTTAAAGTTAAAGTTAAGGTTAAGGTTAAAGTTAAAGTTAAAGTTAAAGTTAAAGTTAAAGTTAAAGTTAAAGTTAAAGTTAAAGTTAAAGTTAAAGTTAAAGTTAAAGTTAAAGTTAAAGTTAAAGTTAAAGTCAAAGTTAAAGTTAAAGTCAAAGTTAAAGTTAAGGTTAAATATAAGGCAAATTTAAAATTAAAGTTACAGCTAAAGTTAAAGTTAAAGTTAAAGTTAAAGTTAAAGTTAAAGTTAAAGTTAAAGTTAAAGTTAAAGTTAAAGTTAAAGTTAAAGTTAAAGTTAAGGTTAAAGTTAAAGTTAAATTTAAAGTTAAAGTTACAGCTAAAGTTAAAGTTAAAGTTAAAGTCAAAGTCAAAGTTAAAGTTAAGGTTAAAGTTAAAGTTAAGGTTAAAGTTGAAGTTAAATTTAAAGTTGAAGTTAAAGTTAAAGTTAAAGTTAAAGTTTAGGTTAAAGTTAAAGTTAAAGTTAAGGTTAAAGTTAAAGTTAAAGTTAAAGTTCAAGTTAAAGTTAAGGTTAAAGTTAAAGTTAAAGTTAAAGTAAAAGTAAAAGTAAAATTAAAAGTTAAATTTAAAGTTAAAGTTAAAGTTAAAGTTGAAGTCAAAGTTAAAGTTAAAGTTAAAGTTAAGTTAAAGTTAAAGTTAAAGTTAAGTTAAGGTTAAAGTTAAAGTTAAAGTTAAAGTTAAAGTTAAAGTTAAAGTTAAAGTTAAAGTTAAAGTTAAAGTTAAAGTTAAAGTTAAAGTTAAGGTTAAAGTTAAAGTTAAAGTTAAAGCTAAAGTTAAAGATAAGGTTAAAGTTAAAGTTAAAGTTAAAGTTAAATTTAAAGTTAAAGTTAAATTTAAAGTTAAAGTTAAAGTTAAAGTTAAAGTTAAAGTTAAAGTTAAAGTTAAAGCTAAAGTTAAAGTTAAAGTTAAAGTTAAAGTTAAAGTTAAAGTTAAAGTTAAAGTTAAAGTTAAAGTTAAAGTTGATGTTAAAGTTAAAGTTAAAATGAAAGTTAAAGTTAAAGTTAAAATTAAGGTTAAAGTTAAAGTTAAAGTTAAGGTTAAGGTTAAAGTTAAAGATAAATTTAAAGTTATAGTTAAAGTTACAGTTAAAGTTAGAGTTAAAGTTAAAATTAAAGTTAAAGCTAAAGTTAAAATTAAAGTTAAAGTTAAAGTTAAAGTTGAAGTTAAAGTTAAAGTTAAAGTTAAAGTTAAAGTTAAAGTTAAAGTTAAAATTAAAGTTACAGTAGAAGTTAAAGTTATAGTTAAAGTTAAAGTTAAAGTTAAAGTTAAAGTTAAAGTTAAAGTTAAAGTTAAAGTTAAAGTTAAAGTTAAAGTTAAAGTGAAAGTTAAAGTTAAAGTTAAAGTTAAAGTTAAAGTTAAAGTTAAAGTTAAAGTTAAAGTTAAAGTTAAAGTTAAAGTGAAAGTGAAAGTTAAAGTTAAAGTTAAAGTTAAAGTTAAAGTTAAAATTAAAGTTAAAGTTAAAGTGAATGTTAAAGTTAAAGCGAAAGTTAAAGTTAAAAATAAAGTTAAAGTTAAAATGAAAGTTAAAATTAAAGTCAAAGTTAAAGTTAAAGTTGAAGTTAAAGTTAAAGTTAAAGTTAAAGTTAAAGTAGAAGTTAAAGTTAAAGTTAAAGTTAAAGTGAAAGTTAAAGTTAAAGTTAAAGTTAAAGTGAAAGTTAAAGTTAAAGTTAAAGTTAAAGTTAAAGTTAAAGCTAAAGTTAAAGTTAAAGTTAAAGTTAAATTTAAAGTTAAAGTGAAAGTTAAAGTAAAAATTAAAGTTAAAGTGAAATTTAAAGTTAAAGTTAAAGTGAAATTTAAAGTTAAAGTTAAAGTTAAAATTAAAGTTAAAGTTTAAGTTAAAGTGAATGTTAAAGTTAAAGCGAAAGTTAAAGTTAAAAATAAAGTTAAAGTTAAAATGAAAGTTAAAGTTAAATTCAAAGTCAAAGTTAAAGTCAAAGTTAAAGTTAAAGTTAAAGTTAAAGTTAAGGTTAAGGTTAAAGTTAAAGTTAAAGTTAAAGTTAAAGTCAAAGTTAAAGTTAAAGTCAAAGTTAAAGTTAAGGTTAAAGTTAAAGTTAAATTTAAAGTTAAAGTTACAGCTAAAGTCAAAGTTAAAGTTAAAGTCAAAGTTAAAGTTAAGGTTAAAGTTAAAGTTAAATTTAAAGTTAAAGTTACAGCTAAAGTTAAAGTTAAAGTTAAAGTTAAAGTTAAAGTTAAAGTTAAAGTTAAAGTTAAAGTTAAAGTTAAAGTCAAAGTCAAAGTTAAAGTTAAGGTTAAAGTTAAAGTTGAAGTTAAATTTAAAGTTAAAGTTAAAGTTAAAGTAAAAATAAAGGTTAAAGTTAAAGTAAAAGTAAAAGTTAAAGTTAAAGTTAAAGTTGAAGTTAAAGTTAAAGTTAAAGTTAAAGTTAAAGTTAAAGTTAAAGTTAAAGTTAAAGTTAAAGTTAAAGTTAAAGTTAAAGTTGAAGTCAAAGTTAAAGTTAAAGTTATGTTAAAGTTAAAGTTAAATTTAAAGTTAAAGTTAAAGTTAAAGTTAAAGTTAAAATTAAAGTTAATGTTAAAGTTAAAGTTAAAGCTAAAGTTAAAGTTAAAGTTAAAGTTAAAGTTAAAGTTAAAGTTAAAGTTAAAGTTAAAGTTAAAGTTAAAGTTAAAGTTAAAGTTAAAGTTAAAGTTAAAGTTAAAGTTAAAGTTAAAGTTAAAGTTAAAGTTAAAGTTAAAGTTAAAGTTAAAGTTGAAGTTAAAGTTAAAGTTAAAGTTAAAGTTAAAGTTAAAGTTAAAGTTGAAGTTAAAGTTAAAGTTAAAGTTAAAGTTAAAGTTAAAGTTAAAGTTAAAGTTAAAGTTGAAGTCAAAGTTAAAGTTAAAGTTATGTTAAAGTTAAAGTTAAAGTTAAAGTTAATGTTAAAGTTAAAGTTAAAGTTAAAGCTAAAGTTAAAGTTAAAGTTAAAGTTAAAGTTAAAGTTAAAGTTAAAGTTAAAGTTAAAGTTAAATTTAAAGTTAAAGTTAAAGTTAAAGTTGAAGTTAAAGTTAAAGTTAAAGTTAAAGTTAAAGTTAAAGTTAAAGTTAAAGTTGAAGTTAAAGTTAAAGTTAAAGTTAAAGTTAAAGCTAAAGTTAAAGTTAAAGTTAAAGTTAAAGTTAAAGTTAAAGTTAAAGTTAATGTTAAAGTTAAAGTTAAAGTTAAAGCTAAAGTTAAAGTTAAAGTTAAAGTTAAAGTTAAAGTTAAAGTTAAAGTTAAAGTTAAAGTTAAAGTTAATGTTAAAGTTAAAGTTAAAGTTAAAGTTAAAGTTAAAGTTAAAGTTAAAGTTAAAGTTAAAGTTAAAGTTAAAGTTAAAGTTAAAGTTAAAGTTAAAGTTAAAGTTAAAGTTAAAGTTAAAGTTAAAGTTAAAGTTAAAGTTAAAGTTAAAGTTAAAGTTAAAGTTAAAGTTAAAGTTAAAGTTAAAGTTAAAGTTAAAGTTAAAGTTAAAGTTAAAGTTAAAGTTAAAGTTAAAGTTAAAGTTAAAGTTAAAGTTAAAGTTAATGTTAAAGTTAAAGTTAAAGCTAAAGTTAAAGTTAAAGTTAAAGTTAAAGTTAAAGTTAAAGTTAAAGTTAAAGTTAAAGTTAAAGTTAAAGTTAAAGTTAAAGTTAAAGTTGAAGTTAAAGTTAAAGTTAAAGTTAAAGTTAAAGTTAAAGTTAAAGTTGAAGTTAAAGTTAAAGTTAAAATTAAAGTTAAAGTTAAAGCTAAAGTTAAATTAAAGTTAAAGTTAAATTTAAAGTTAAAGTTAAAGTTAAAGTTGAAGTTAAAGTTAAAGTTAAAGTTAAAGTTAAAGTTAAAGTTAAAGTTAAAGTTAAAGTTAAAGTTGAAGTTAAAGTTAAAGTTAAAGTTAAAGTTAAAGTTAAAGTTAAAGCTAAAGTTAAAGTTAAAGTTAAAGTTAAAGTTAAAGTTAATGTTAAAGTTAAAGTTAAAGTTAAAGCTAAAGTTAAAGTTAAAGTTAAAGTTAAAGTTAAAGTTAAAGTTAAAGTTAAAGTTAAAGTTAAAGTTAAAGTTAATGTTAAAGTTAAAGTTAAAGTTAAAGTTAAAGTTAAAGTTAAAGTTAAAGTTAAAGTTAAAGTTAAAGTTAAAGTTAAAGTTAAAGTTAAAGTTAAAGTTAAAGTTAAAGTTAAAGTTAAAGTTAAAGTTAAAGTTAAAGTTAAAGTTAAAGTTAAAGTTAAAGTTAAAGTTAAAGTTAAAGTTAAAGTTAAAGTTAAAGTTAAAGTTAAAGTTAAAGTTAAAGTTAAAGTTAAAGTTAAAGTCAAAATTAAAGTTAAAGTTAAAGTATAAGTTAAAGTTATAGTTAAAGTTAAAGTTAAAGTTAAAATTAAAGTTAAAGTTAAAGTTAAAGTTAAAGTGAAAGTGAAAGTTAAAGTTAAAGTTAAAGTTAAAGTTAAAGTTAAGGTTAAAGTTAAAGTTAAGGTTAAGATTAAAGTTAAAGTTAAGGTTAAAGTTAAAGTTAAAGTTAAAGTTAAAGTAAAAGTAAAAGTTAAATTTAAAGTTAAAGTTAAAGTTAAAGTTAAAGTAAAAGTTAAAGTTAAAGTTAAAATAGAAGTTAAAGTTAAAGTTAAAGTTGAAGTCAAAGTTAAAGTTAAAGTTAAAGTTAAAGTTAAGTTAAAGTTAAAGTTAAAGTTAAAGTTAAAGTTAAAGTTAAAGTTAAAGTTAAGTTAAAGTTAAAGTTAAAGTTAAAATTAAAGTTAAAGTTAAAGTTAAAGTTAAAGTGAATGTTAAAGTTAAAGCGAAAGTTAAAGTTAAAGTTAAAATGAAAGTTAAAGTTAAATTCAAAGTCAAAGTTAAAGTCAAAGTTAAAGTTAAAGTTAAGGTTAAGGTTAAAGTTAAAGTTAAAGTTAAAGTTAAGGTTGAAGTCAAAGTTAAAGTTAAAGTTAAGTTAAAATAAAAGTTAAAGTTAAAGTTAAAGATAAAATTAAAGTTAAATTTAAAGTTAAAGTTAACGTTAAAGTTAAAGTAAAAGTTAAAGTTAAAGTTAAAATTGAAGTTAAAGTTAAAGTTAAAGTTGAAGTCAAAGTTAAAGTTAAAGTTATGTTAAAGTTAAAGTTAAAGTTAAATTTAAAGTTAAAGTTAAAGTTAAAATTAAAGTTAAAGTTAAAGTTAATGTTAAAGTTAAAGTTAAAGTTAAAGCTAAAGTTAAAGTTAAAGTTAAAGTTAAAGTTAAAGTTAAAGTTAAAGTTAAAGTTGAAGTTAAAGTTAAAGTTAAAGTTAAAGTTAAAGTTAAAGTTAAAGTTGAAGTTAAAGTTAAAGTTAAAGTTAAAATTAAAGTTAAAGTTAAAGTTAAAGCTAAAGTTAAAGTTAAAGTTAAAGTTACAGTTAAATTTAAAGTTAAAGTTAAAGTTAAAGTTAAAGTTAAAGTTAAAGTTAAAGTTAAAGTTAAAGTTAAAGTTAAAGTTGAAGTTAAAGTTAAAGTTAAAGTTAAAGTTAAAGTTAAAGTTAAAGTTAAAGTTAAAGTTAAAGTTAAAGTTAAAGTTGAAGTTAAAGTTAAAGCTAAAGTTAAAGTTAAAATTAAAGTTAAAGTTAAAGCTAAAGTTAAAGTTAAAGTTAAAGTTAAAGTTAAAGTTAATGTTAAAGTTAAAGTTAAAGCTAAAGTTTAAGTTAAAGTTAAAGTTAAAGTGAAAGTTAAAGTTAAAGTTAAAGTTAAAGTTAAAGTTAAAGTTAAAGTTAAAGTTAAAGTTAAAGTTAAAGTTAAAGTTAAAGTTAAAGTTAAAGTTAAAGTTAAAGTTAAAGTTAAAGTTAAAGTTAAAGTTAAAGTTAAAGTTAAAGTTAAAGTTAAAGTTAAAGTTAAAGTTAAAGTTAAAGTTAAAGTTAAAGTTAAAGTTAAAGTTAAAGTTAAAGTTAAAGTTAAAGTTAAAGTTAAAGTTAAAGTTAAAGTTAAAGTTAAAGTTAAAGTTAAAGTTAAAGTTAAAATTAAAGTTAAAGTTAAAGTAGAAGTTAAAGTTATAGTTAAAGTTAAAGTTAAAGTTAAAATTAAAGTTAAAGTTAAAGTTAAAGTGAAAGTTAAAGTTAAAGTTAAAGTTAAAGTTAAAGTTAAAGTTAAAGTTAAGGTTAAAGTTAAAGTTAAGGTTAAAGTTAAAGTTAGAGTTAAAGTTAAAGTTAAGGTTAAAGTTAAAGTTAAAGTTAAAGTTAAAGTTAAAGTTAAAGAAAAAGTAAAAGTTAAATTTAAAGTTAAAGTTAAAGTTAAAGTTAAAGTTAAAGTTAAAGTTAAAGTTAAAGTAAAAGTAAAAGTAAAAGTTAATGTTAAAGTTAAAGTTAAAGTTGAAGTTAAAGTTAAAGTTAAAGTTGAAGTCAAAGTTAAAGTTAAAGTTAAAGTTAAAGTTAAGTTAAAGTTAAAGTTAAAGTTAAAGTTAAAGTTAAAGTTAAAGTTAAAGTTAAAGTTAAAGTTAAAGTTAAGTTAAAGTTAAAGTTAAAGTTAAAGTTAAAATTAAAGTTAAAATTAAAGTGAATGTTAAAGTTAAAGCGAAAGTTATAGTTAAAAATAAAGTTAAAGTTAAAGTTAAAATGAAAGTTAAAGTTAAATTCAAAGTCAAAGTTAAAGTTAAAGTTAAAGTTAAAGTTAAGGTTAAGGTTAAAGTTAAAGTTAAAGTCAAAGTTAAAGTTAAAGTTAAAGTTAAAGTTAAAGTTAAAGTTAAAGTTAAAGTTAAAGTTAAAGTTAAAGTTAAAGTTAAAGTTAATGTTAAAGTTAAAGTTAAAGTTAAAGTTAAAGTTAAAGTTAAAGTTAAAGTTAAAGTTAAATTTAAAGTCAAAGTTAAAGTTAAAGTCAAAGTTAAAGTTAAGGTTAAATTTAAGGTAAATTTAAAATTAAAGTTAAAGTTAAAGTTAAAGTTAAAGTTAAAATTAAAGTTAAAGTTAAGGTTAAATATAAGGTAAATTTAAAATTAAAGTTACAGCTAAAGTTAAAGTTAAAGTTAAATTTAAAGTTAAAGTTAAAGTTAAAGTTAAAGTTAAAGTTAAAGTTAAAGTCAAAGTTAAAGTTAAAGTCAAATTTAAAGTTAAGGTTAAATATAAGGTAAATTTAAAATTAAAGTTACAGCTAAAGTTAAAGTTAAAGTTAAAGTTAAAGTTAAAGTTAAAGTTAAAGTTAAAGTTAAAGTTAAAGTTAAAGTTAAAGTTAAAGTTAAAGTTAAAGTTAAAGTTAAAGTTAAAGTTAAAGTTAAGGTTAAAGTTAAAGTTAAAGTTAAATTTAAAGTTAAAGTTACAGCTAAAGTTAAAGCTAAAGTTAAAGTTAAAGTTAAAGTCAAAGTCAAAGTTAAAGTTAAAGTTAAGGTTAAAGTTAAAGTTAAAGTTGAAGTTAAATTTAAAGTTGAAGTTAAAGTTAAAGTTAAAGTTAAAGTTAAGGTTAAAGTTAAAGTTAAAGTTAAAGTTAAAGTTAAAGTTAAAGTTAAAGTTAAAGTTAAAGTTAAAGTTAAAGTTAAAGTTAAAGTTAAGGTTAAAGTTAAATTTAAAGTTAAAGTTCAAGTTAAAGTTAAGGTTAAAGTTAAAGTTAAAGTTAAAGTAAAAGTAAAAGTAAAAGTAAAAGTTAAATTTAAAGTTAAAGTTAAAGTTGAAGTTGAAGTTAAAGTTAAAGTTAAAGTTGAAGTCAAAGTTAAAGTTAAAGTTAAAGTTAAGTTAAAGTTAAAGTTAAAGTTAAGTTAAGGTTAAAGTTAAAGTTAAGGTTAAAGTTAAAGTTAAAGTTAAAGTTAAAGTTAAAGTTAAAGTTAAAGTTAAAGTTAAAGTTAAGGTTAAAGTTAAAGTTAAAGTTAAAGTTAAAGTTAAAGTAAGTTAAAGTTAAAGTTAAAGTTAAAGTTAAAGTTAAAGTTAAAGTTAAAGTTAAAGTTAAAGTTAAAGTTAAAGTTAAAGTTAAAGTTAAAGTTAAAGTTAAAGTTAAAGTTAATGTTAAAGTTAAAGTTAAAGTTAAAGTTAAAGTTAAAGTTAAAGTTAAGGTTAAAGTTAAAGTTAAAGTTAAAGTTAAGGTTAAGGTTAAAGTTAAAGATAAATTTAAAGTTAAAGTTAAAGTTACAGTTAAAGTTAGAGTTAAAGTTAAAATTAAAGTTAAAGTTAAAGTTAAAGTTAAAATTAAAGTTAAAGTTAAAGTTGAAGTTAAAGTTAAAGTTAAAGTTAAAGTTAAAGTTAAAGTTAAAGTTAAAGTTAAAGTTAAAGTTAAAGTTAAAGTTAAAGTTAAAGTTAAAATTAAAGTTAAAGTAGAAGTTAAAGTTATAGTTAAAGTTAAAGTTAAAGTTAAAGTTAAAGTTAAAGTTAAAGTTAAAGTGAAAGTTAAAGTTAAAGTTAAAGTTAAAGTTAAAGTGAAAGTTAAAGTTAAAGTTAAAGTTAAAGTTAAAGTTAAAGTTAAAGTTAAAGTTAAAGTTAAAGTTAAAGTTAAAATTAAAGTTAAAGTTAAAGTGAATGTTAAAGTTAAAGCGAAAGTTAAAGTTAAAAATAAAGTTAAAGTTAAAACGAAAGTTAAAATTAAAGTCAAAGTCAAAGTTAAAGTTAAAGTTGAAGTTAAAGTTAAAGTTAAAGTTAAAGTTAAAGTTAAAGTAGAAGTTAAAGTTAAAGTTAAAGTGAAAGTTAAAGTTAAAGTTAAAGTTAAAGTGAAAGTTAAAGTTAAAGTTAAAGTTAAAGTTAAAGTTAAAGTTAAAGTTAAAGTTAAAGTAAAAGCTAAAGTTAAAGTTAAAGTTAAAGTTAAAGTTAAAGTTAAAGGGAAAGTTAAAGTTAAAGTTAAAGTAAAAATTAAAGTTAAAGTGAAATTTAAAGTTAAAGTTAAAGTTAAAGTTAAAGTTAAAATTAAAGTTAAAGTTTAAGTTAAAGTGAATGTTAAAGTTAAAGCGAAAGTTAAAGTTAAAAATAAAGTTAAAGTTAAAATGAAAGTTAAAGTTAAATTCAAAGTCAAAGTTAAAGTCAAAGTTAAAGTTAAAGTTAAAGTTAAGGTTAAGGTTAAAGTTAAAGTTAAAGTCAAAGTTAAAGTTAAAGTCAAAGTTAAAGTTAAGGTTAAAGTTAAAGTTAAATTTAAAATTAAAGTTACAGCTAAAGTTAAAGTTAAAGTTAAAGTTAAAGTCAAAGTCAAAGTCAAAGTTAAAGTTAAGGTTAAAGTTAAAGTTGAAGTTAAATTTAAAGTTAAAGTTAAAGTAAAAGTAAAGGTTAAAGTTAAAGTCGAAGTTAAAGTTAAAGATAAAGTTAAAGTTAAAGTTAAAGTTAAGGTTGAAGTCAAAGTTAAAGTTAAGTTAAAGTAAAAGTTAAAGTTAAAGATAAAATTAAAGTTAAATTTAAAGTTAAAGTTAACGTTAAAGTTAAAGTAAAAGTAAAAGTAAAAGTTAAAGTTAAAGTTAAAGTTAAAGTTAAAGTTGAAGTTAAAGTTAAAGTTAAAGTTGAAGTCAAAGTTAAAGTTAAAGTTATGTTAAAGTTAAAGTTAAAGTTAAATTTAAAGTTAAAGTTAAAGTTAAAGTTAAAGTTAATGTGAAAGTTAAAGTTAAAGTTAAAGCTAAAGTTAAAGTTAAAGTTAAAGTTAAAGTTAAAGTTAAAGTTAAAGTTAAAGTTAAAGTTAAAGTTAAAGTTAAAGTTAAAGTTAAAGTTAAAGTTAAAGTTAAAGTTAAAGTTAAAGTTGAAGTTAAAGTTAAAGTTAAAGCTAAAGTTAAAGATAAGGTTAAAGTTAAAGTTAAAGTTAAATTTAAAGTTAAAGTTAAATTTAAAGTTAAAGTTAAAGTTAAAGTTAAAGTTAAAGTTAAAGTTAAAGTTAAAGTTAAAGTTAAAGTTAAAGTTAAAGTTAAAGTTAAAGTTAAAGTTAAAGTTAAAGTTAAAGTTAAAGTTAAAGTTAAAGTTAAAGTTAAAGTTAATGTTAAAGTTAAAGTTAAAGTTAAAGTTAAAGTTAATGTTAAGGTTAAAGTTAAAGTTAAAGTTAAAGTTAAGGTTAAGGTTAAAGTTAAAGATAAATTTAAAGTTAAAATTAAAGTTACAGTTAAAGTTAGAGTTAAAGTTAAAATTAAAGTTAAAGTTAAAGTTAAAGTTAAAATTAAAGTTAAAGTTAAAGTTGAAGTTAAAGTTAAAGTTAAAGTTAAAGTTAAAGTTAAAGTTAAAGTTAAAGTTAAAGTTAAAGTTAAAGTTAAAATTAAAGTTAAAGTAGAAGTTAAAGTTATAGTTAAAGTTAAAGTTAAAGATAAAGTTAAAGTTAAAGTTAAAGTTAAAGTTAAAGTTAAAGTGAAAGTTAAAGTTAAAGTTAAAGTTAAAGTTAAAGTGAAAGTTAAAGTTAAAGTTAAAGTTAAAGTTAAAGTTAAAGTTAAAGTTAAAGTTAAAATTAAAGTTAAAGTTAAAGTGAATGTTAAAGTTAAAGCGAAAGTTAAAGTTAAAAATAAAGTTAAAGTTAAAACGAAAGTTAAAATTAAAGTCAAAGTCAAAGTTAAAGTTAAAGTTGAAGTTAAAGTTAAAGTTAAAGTTAAAGTTAAAGTTAAAGTTAAAGTTAAAGTTAAAGTAGAAGTTAAAGTTAAAGTTAAAGTTAAAGTGAAAGTTAAAGTTAAAGTTAAAGTTAAAGTTAAAGTGAAAGTTAAAGTTAAAGTTAAAGTTAAAGTTAAAGTTAAAGTTAAAGTTAAAGTTAAAGTTAAAGTAAAAGTTAAAGTTAAAGTTAAAGTTAAAGTTAAAGTTAAAGTTAAAGTTAAAGGGAAAGTTAAAGTTAAAGTTAAGGTAAAAATTAAAGTTAAAGTGAAATTTAAAGTTAAAGTTAAAGTTAAAGTTAAAGTTAAAATTAAAGTTAAAGTTTAAGTTAAAGTGAATGTTAAAGTTAAAGCGAAAGTTAAAGTTAAAAATAAAGTTAAAGTTAAAATGATAGTTAAAGTTAAATTCAAAGTCAAAGTTAAAGTCAAAGTTAAAGTTAAAGTTAAAGTTAAAGTTAAGGTTAAGGTTAAAGTTAAAGTTAAAGTCAAAGTTAAAGTTAAAGTCAAAGTTAAAGTTAAGGTTAAAGTTAAAGTTAAATTTAAAATTAAAGTTACAGCTAAAGTTAAAGTTAAAGTTAAAGTCAAAGTCAAAGTTAAAGTTAAGGTTAAAGTTAAAGTTGAAGTTAAATTTAAAGTTAAAGTTAAAGTAAAAGTAAAGGTTAAAGTTAAAGTCGAAGTTAAAGTTAAAGATAAAGTTAAAGTTAAAGTTAAAGTTAAGGTTGAAGTCAAAGTTAAAGTTAAGTTAAAGTAAAAGTTAAAGTTAAAGATAAAATTAAAGTTAAATTTAAAGTTAAAGTTAACGTTAAAGTTAAAGTAAAAGTAAAAGTAAAAGTTAAAGTTAAAGTTAAAGTTAAAGTTGAAGTTAAAGTTAAAGTTAAAGTTGAAGTCAAAGTTAAAGTTAAAGTTATGTTAAAGTTAAAGTTAAAGTTAAATTTAAGGTAAAGTTAAAGTTAAAGTTAAAGTTAAAGTTAAAGTTAATGTGAAAGTTAAAGTTAAAGTTAAAGCTAAAGTTAAAGTTAAAGTTAAAGTTAAAGTTAAAGTTAAAGTTAAAGTTAAAGTTAAAGTTAAAGTTAAAGTTAAAGTTAAAGTTAAAGTTAAAGTTAAAGTTAAAGTTGAAGTTAAAGTTAAAGTTAAAGTTAAAGTTAAAGTTAAAGTTAAAGTTAAAGTTAAAATTAAAGTTAAAGTTAAAGTTAAAGTTAAAGTTAAAGTTGAAGTTAAAGTTAAAGTTAAAATTAAAGTTAAAGTTAAAGTTAAAGCTAAAGTTAAAGTTAAAGTTAAAATTAAAGTTAAATTTAAAGTTAAAGTTAAAGTTAAAGTTGAAGTTAAAGTTAAAGTTAAAGTTGAAGTTAAAGTTAAAGTTAAAGTTAAAGTTAAAGCTAAAGTTAAAGTTAAAGTTAATGTTAAAGTTAAGGTTAAAGTTAAAGTTAAAGTTAAGGTTAAAGTTGAAGTTAAAGTTAAAGTTAAAGTTAAAGTTAAAGCTAAAGTTAAAGTTAAAGTTAATGTTAAAGTTAAGGTTATAGTTAAAGTTAAAGTTAAAGTTAAAGTTAAAGTTAAAGTTAAAGTTAAAGTGAAAGTTAAAGTTAAAGTTAAAGTTAAAGTTAAAGTGAAAGTTAAAGTTAAAGTTAAAGTTAAAGTTAAAGTTAAAGTTAAAGTTAAAGTTAAAGTTAAAGTTAAAGTTAAAGTTAAAATTAAAGTTAAAGTTAAAGTGAATGTTAAAGTTAAAGCGAAAGTTAAAGTTAAAAATAAAGTTAAAGTTAAAACGAAAGTTAAAATTAAAGTCAAAGTCAAAGTTAAAGTTAAAGTTGAAGTTAAAGTTAAAGTTAAAGTTAAAGTTAAAGTTAAAGTAGAAGTTAAAGTTAAAGTTAAAGTGAAAGTTAAAGTTAAAGTTAAAGTTAAAGTGAAAGTGAAAGTTAAAGTTAAAGTTAAAGTTAAAGTTAAAGTTAAAGTTAAAGTTAAAGTTAAAGTAAAAGCTAAAGTTAAAGTTAAAGTTAAAGTTAAAGTTAAAGGGAAAGTTAAAGTTAAAGTTAAAGTAAAAATTAAAGTTAAAGTGAAATTTAAAGTTAAAGTTAAAGTTAAAGTTAAAGTTAAAATTAAAGTTAAAGTTTAAGTTAAAGTGAATGTTAAAGTTAAAGCGAAAGTTAAAGTTAAAAATAAAGTTAAAGTTAAAATGAAAGTTAAAGTTAAATTCAAAGTCAAAGTTAAAGTTAAAGTTAAAGTTAAGGTTAAGGTTAAAGTTAAAGTTAAAGTCAAAGTTAAAGTTAAAGTCAAAATTAAAGTTAAGGTTAAAGTTAAAGTTAAATTTAAAATTAAAGTTACAGCTAAAGTTAAAGTTAAAGTTAAAGTCAAAGTCAAAGTTAAAGTTAAGGTTAAAGTTAAAGTTGAAGTTAAATTTAAAGTTAAAGTTAAAGTAAAAGTAAAGGTTAAAGTTAAAATCGAAGTTAAAGTTAAAGATAAAGTTAAAGTTAAAGTTAAAGTTAAGGTTGAAGTCAAAGTTAAAGTTAAGTTAAAGTAAAAGTTAAAGTTAAAGATAAAATTAAAGTTAAATTTAAAGTTAAAGTTAACGTTAAAGTTAAAGTAAAAGTAAAAGTAAAAGTTAAAGTTAAAGTTAAAGTTAAAGTTAAAGTTGAAGTTAAAGTTAAAGTTGATGTCAAAGTTAAAGTTAAAGTTATGTTAAAGTTAAAGTTAAAGTTAAATTTAAAGTTAAAGTTAAAGTTAAAGTTAAAGTTAATGTGAAAGTTAAAGTTAAAGTTAAAGCTAAAGTTAAAGTTAAAGTTAAAGTTAAAGTTAAAGTTAAAGTTAAAGTTAAAGTTAAAGTTAAAGTTAAAGTTAAAGTTAAAGTTAAAGTTAAAGTTAAAGTTAAAGTTAAAGTTAAAGTTAAAGTTAAAGTTGAAGTTAAAGTTAAAGTTAAAGCTAAAGTTAAAGATAAGGTTAAAGTTAAAGTTAAAGTTAAATTTAAAGTTAAAGTTAAATTTAAAGTTAAAGTTAAAGTTAAAGTTAAAGTTAAAGTTAAAGTTAAAGTTAAAGTTAAAGTTAAAGTTAAAGTTAAAGTTAAAGTTAAAGTTAAAGTTAAAGTTAAAGTTAAAGTTAATGTTAAAGTTAAAGTTAAAGTTAAAGTTAAAGTTAATGTTAAGGTTAAAGTTAAAGTTAAAGTTAAAGTTAAAGTTAAGGTTAAGGTTAAAGTTAAAGATAAATTTAAAGTTAAAATTAAAGTTACAGTTAAAGTTAGAGTTAAAGTTAAAGTTAAAGTTAAAGTTAAAGTTAAAGTTAAAATTAAAGTTAAAGTAGAAGTTAAAGTTATAGTTAAAGTTAAAGTTAAAGTTAAAGTTAAAGTTAAAGTTAAAGTGAAAGTTAAAGTTAAAGTTAAAGTTAAAGTTAAAGTGAAAGTTAAAGTTAAAGTTAAAGTTAAAGTTAAAGTTAAAGTTAAAGTTAAAGTTAAAATTAAAGTTAAAGTTAAAGTGAATGTTAAAGTTAAAGCGAAAGTTAAAGTTAAAAATAAAGTTAAAGTTAAAACGAAAGTTAAAATTAAAGTCAAAGTCAAAGTTAAAGTTAAAGTTGAAGTTAAAGTTAAAGTTAAAGTTAAAGTTAAAGTTAAAGTTAAAGTTAAAGTTAAAGTAGAAGTTAAAGTTAAAGTTAAAGTTAAAGTGAAAGTTAAAGTTAAAGTTAAAGTTAAAGTTAAAGTGAAAGTTAAAGTTAAAGTTAAAGTTAAAGTTAAAGTTAAAGTTAAAGTTAAAGTTAAAGTAAAAGTTAAAGTTAAAGTTAAAGTTAAAGTTAAAGTTAAAGTTAAAGTTAAAGGGAAAGTTAAAGTTAAAGTTAAGGTAAAAATTAAAGTTAAAGTGAAATTTAAAGTTAAAGTTAAAGTTAAAGTTAAAGTTAAAATTAAAGTTAAAGTTTAAGTTAAAGTGAATGTTAAAGTTAAAGCGAAAGTTAAAGTTAAAAATAAAGTTAAAGTTAAAATGAAAGTTAAAGTTAAATTCAAAGTCAAAGTTAAAGTCAAAGTTAAAGTTAAAGTTAAAGTTAAAGTTAAGGTTAAGGTTAAAGTTAAAGTTAAAGTCAAAGTTAAAGTTAAAGTCAAAGTTAAAGTTAAGGTTAAAGTTAAAGTTAAATTTAAAATTAAAGTTACAGCTAAAGTTAAAGTTAAAGTTAAAGTTAAAGTCAAAGTCAAAGTTAAAGTTAAGGTTAAAGTTAAAGTTGAAGTTAAATTTAAAGTTAAAGTTAAAGTAAAAGTAAAGGTTAAAGTTAAAGTCGAAGTTAAAGTTAAAGATAAAGTTAAAGTTAAAGTTAAAGTTAAGGTTGAAGTCAAAGTTAAAGTTAAGTTAAAGTAAAAGTTAAAGTTAAAGATAAAATTAAAGTTAAATTTAAAGTTAAAGTTAACGTTAAAGTTAAAGTAAAAGTAAAAGTAAAAGTTAAAGTTAAAGTTAAAGTTAAAGTTGAAGTTAAAGTTAAAGTTAAAGTTGAAGTCAAAGTTAAAGTTAAAGTTATGTTAAAGTTAAAGTTAAAGTTAAATTTAAGGTAAAGTTAAAGTTAAAGTTAAAGTTAAAGTTAATGTGAAAGTTAAAGTTAAAGTTAAAGCTAAAGTTAAAGTTAAAGTTAAAGTTAAAGTTAAAGTTAAAGTTAAAGTTAAAGTTAAAGTTAAAGTTAAAGTTAAAGTTAAAGTTAAAGTTGAAGTTAAAGTTAAAGTTAAAGTTAAAGTTAAAGTTAAAGTTAAAGTTAAAGTTAAAGTTAAAGTTAAAGTTAAAGTTAAAATTAAAGTTAAAGTTAAAGTTAAAGTTAAAGTTGAAGTTAAAGTTAAAGTTAAAGTTAAAATTAAAGTTAAAGTTAAAGTTAAAGCTAAAGTTAAAGTTAAAGTTAAAATTAAAGTTAAATTTAAAGTTAAAGTTAAAGTTAAAGTTAAAGTTAAAGTTGAAGTTAAAGTTAAAGTTAAAGTTGAAGTTAAAGTTAAAGTTAAAGTTAAAGTTAAAGCTAAAGTTAAAGTTAAAGTTAATGTTAAAGTTAAGGTTAAAGTTAAAGTTAAAGTTAAAGTTAAAGTTAAGGTTAAAGTTAAAGTTAAAGTTAAAGTAAAAGTAAAAGTAAAAGTTAAATTTAAAGTTAAAGTTAAAGTTAAAGTTAAAGTTAAAGTTAAAGTAAGAGTTAAAGTTAAAGTTAAAGTTGAAGTTAAAGTTAAAGTTAAAGTTAAAGCTGAAGTCAAAGTTAAAGTTAAAGTTAAAGTTAAGTTAAAGTTAAAGTTAAAGTTAAAGTTAAAGTTAAAGTTAAAGTTAAAGTTAAGTTAAAGTTAAAGTTAAAGTTAAAGTTAAAGTTAAAGTTAAAGTTAAAGTTAAAGTTAAAGTTAAAGTTAAAGTTAAAATTATAGTTAAAGTTAAAGTTAAAGTTAAAGTGAATGTTAAAGTTAAAGCGAAAGTTAAAGTTAAAAATAAAGTTAAAGTTAAAGTTAAAATGAAAGTTAAAGTTAAATTCAAAGTCAAAGTTAAAGTCAAAGTTAAAGTTAAAGTTAAAGTTAAAGTTAAGGTTAAGGTTAAAGTTAAAGTTAAAGTTAAAGTTAAAGTTAAAGTTAAAGTTAAAGTTAAAGCTAAAGTTAAAGTTAAATATAAAGTTATAGCTAAAGTTAAAGTTAAAGTTGAAGTTAAAGTTAAAGTTAAAGTTAAAGTTGAAGTTAAAGTTAAAGTTAAAGTTAAAGCTAAAGTTAAAGTTAAAGTTAATGTTAAAGTTAAAGTTAAAGTTAAAGCTAAAGTTAAAGTTAAAGTTAAAGTTAAAGTTAAAGTTAAAGTTAAAGTTAAAGTTAATGTTAAAGTTAAAGTTAAAGTTAAAGTTAAAGTTAATGTTAAAGTTAAAGTTAAAGTTAAAGTTAAAGTTAAAGTTAAAGTTAAAGTTAAAGTTAAAGTTAAGGTTAAAGTTAAAGTTAAAGTTAAAGTTGAAGTTAAAGTTAAAGTTAAAATTAAAGTTAAAGTTAAAGTAGAAGTTAAAGTTATAGTTAAAGATAAAGTTAAAGTTAAAATTAAAGTTAAAATTAAAGTTAAAGTGAAAGTTAAAGTTAAAGTTAAAGTTAAAGTTAAGGTTAAAGTTAAAGTTAAGGTTAAAGTTAAAGTTAAAGTTAAAGTTAAAGCTAAAGTTAAAGTTAAGGTTAAAGTTAAAGTTAAAGTTAAAGTTAAATTTAAAGTTAAAGTTAAAGTTAAAGTTAAAATAAAAGTAAAAGTTAAATTTAAAGTTAAATTTAAAGTTAAAGTTAAAGTTAAAGTTAAAGTTAAAGTTAAAGTTAAAGTTAAAGTTAAGTTAAAAGTTAAAGTTAAAGTTAAAGTTGAGTTAAAGTTAAAGTTGAAGTCAAAGTTAAAGTTAAAGTTAAGTTAAAGTTAAAGTTAAAGTTAAAGTTAAAGTTAAGTTAAAGTTAAAGTTAAAGTTAAAGTTAAAGTTAAAGTTAAAGTTAAAGTTAAAGTTAAAGTTAAAGTTAAAATTAAATTTAAAGTTAAAGTTAAAGTTAAAGTGAATGTTAAAGTTAAAGTTAAAAATAAAGTTAAAGTTAAAGTTAAAGTTAAAGTTAAAGTTAAATTTAAAGTTAAAGTTAAAGTTAAAGTTAAAGTTAAAGTTAAGTTAAAAGTTAAAGTTAAAGTTAAAGTTGAGTTAAAGTTAAAGTTGAAGTCAAAGTTAAAGTTAAAGTTAAGTTAAAGTTAAAGTTAAAGTTAAAGTTAAAGTTAAGTTAAAGTTAAAGTTAAAGTTAAAGTTAAAGTTAAAGTTAAAGTTAAAGTTAAAGTTAAAGTCAAAGTCAAAGTTAAAGTTAAGGTTAAAGTTAAAGTTAAAGTTGAAGTTAAATT